>NC_056750.1:758076266-758091266 GCF_019279795.1 Protopterus annectens | reverse complement strand
ATAGAAAACTGACTGAAACGCTATTCAAACATCTATGTAATATATATAGATCCTGTACATAATGCCATTATGTTGTGCACCAAAACAGCAGATCACATAAACATATTATATTGAATAATAACTTGCAGTGCAGCTTTCAAGCAGTTGTTAAAGAAATGCACACTTTGAGCACTCTGTTGTTTGCCTAGAGTCATTCACACTGACCGAGCATTACCAGGATGCTTCTTCTCAAATTACCGAACAATTTATTACCATGTTGTAACAGCCCTACCAATGCATGCACTCAACTTAAATTTGCATGCAAGGAATAAAAACTGTTAGTTGAAAATAAAAGTAGAAATTCTGCAGTATGGTTAATACAGTAATCTTAAAAAGAAAAGAAAAAAAGAACATTAACTATGGCAAACTGATACTGAATTAGGGTTGTGTGTCATGATGTTCTATTTTTGTGTACTGCACATGATTCTGGCACAGTACAACCCAAAAGTCATCAAGATTTGAATGCAGGTGGTGCAACACATTACTTTGACAGAAATATCAGAGATATTTTATGGTTACAAATTGCGCATTTAGAGATAAGCAACACAAATGCCTATTGTTCCTGAGTAGGTACAACTACTCATAAAAAGGACATGAGCCAGGCAATTGAAAATACCTTTTTTTGTTGTTTTGTTATCCTTATCTAATTTTACAACAGAATATTGTTACCTGGTAACAACCCTCATGTAAAAATGTAGAGTGTATGAATCATCACATACTTGGCTAACAGTAATCTTCGACAGGTGCAGAACAATTTAAATGGAATGTAAGCAGTTTTGTTGAATAAAGGCACTATTAAAATGTTGCAATGAACAAATGCATTACCTTATCCACATGCGTGCTGTTCTTCTTTAAAAGCACCCATATGCAAATATGTTAAATATGGAATATAAATGCAAATAATTACAAAAACTGTATTATAAATGCTTATGGGAGATTAGACAAAAATGTTGAATGTGCACGTTTATAAATGTTCATAAATGTGTTTATAAACAGTTCAGAGTAATGGGGAATGTGGAAGAGAGATGAAGAAGAGAGTACAGGCAGGGTGGAATGGGTGGAGAAGAGTGTCAGGAGTGATTTGTGACAGAGGAGTACCTGTAAGAGTGAAAGGGAAGGTCTACAAGTGGGTAGTGAGACCAGCTATGTTATATGGGTTGGAGACAGTGGCATTGACAAAAAGGCAGGAGTCAGAGCTGGATGTGGCAGAGTTAAAGATGTTGAGATTTGCACTCGGTGTGACTAGGATGGATAGGATTAGGAATCAGTATATTAGAGGGTCAGCTCATGTTGGACAGTTTGGAGACAAAGCAAGAGAGACGAGATTGCATTGGTTTGGACATGTATTGAGGAGGAATGATGGGTATATTGGGAAAAAGATGCTAAGGATGGAGCTGCCAGGTAAGAGGAAAAGAAGAAGGCCTAAGATAAGGTTTTTGACGTGGTGAGAGAGGACATGCAGGCGGTTGGTGTGACAGAGCAAGATGCAGAGGATAGGAAGAAATGGAAAGAGATGATCCGCTGTGGCGACCCCTAATGGGAAAAGCCGAAAGAAGATGATGTGCACGTTTATAAATGTATACATGCAGTGACATGGTTTGCTGTATTTTTATATTAGAATTAGAATTAAAGCACACTGATTGTTTAACGTACTTCCACTGTTCTTCAGACGTATCAGGTGTGTTGAGATCCATTCCATCAGTGTTGCGTTTCCAGATTATTTGTATTTATGTCCCTGTACCCCTGAAGGAGTTACTTACAATGCAAAACCACTAGTAAGATTTTGTTTGAATGGTTTTCTGTAGTACCATAATAGTTGATTAAAATACTTTTAGTGTGTTAAAACTTGCAAAGCTTGTTTGCCTTTAAGGTTGTGTGATATGGTGTCTAATAGGCATTTTACCCAATTATCAATGCTGCTATTTGTCCACCACTGTTTTCTAAGTACTCCTATATTATTTATTTATTCACTTATTTGCATTTGTTAATCAGAATGGTCCATTTGAGCTGTTAGCCAAGTTTTCATGGAGTTCAATGAAAGTAGCTCCATACTGATATTGAGATACAGGTGTTAAGACAATTATCTGTATAGCAAGTAAATAATTACAGATAATGCAAAAAAATTAGGAAGTATTAATTTATAAATTTTTTATCTGAAAGAAAGCAACATATTTTGTAATAAAATTATCTTTATAAGTAACAGAAAGAAATAAAAGTGCAATGACATCATGATCAGATGGTATCAAAATACAGTATGACATCATGATCAGATGGTATCACAATACAGTATTACATCATGATCAGATGGTATCAAAATAAAGTATGACATGATCAGATGGTATCACAATACAGTATTACATCATGATCAGATGGTATCAAAATAAAGTATGACATCATGATCAGATGGTATCACAATACAGTATTACATCATGATCAGATGGTATCAAAATAAAGTGACATCATGATCAGATGGTATCAAAATACAGTATTACATCATGATCAGATGGTATCACAATACAGTATTACATCATGATCAGATTGTATCACAATACCGTATTACATCATGATCAGATTGTATCACAATACAGTATTACATCATGATCAGATTGTATCACAATACAGTATTACAGCTGTAGTGATACATGATGGCTTTTGTTAAGTATAAATCAATAGAAATGATATAAAGACTAGAAAAATGGAGAAGAAAACTAAGAAACTTATAGAGAGAAATCAAGCTGTGTATTGGCAAACCCTGGATGAACACATACATAGGATTAGCTTCATGTTATAGAGCAGGTGGAATAGAATTCCAGAGTTTAGGTACATAGGAGAAGAGAGAGTCCCAAAATAACATTTATGGAGAGAATTACATTTGGCAGATGGAATTTTAGTCATCCAACTGGAGTGTATATATTTAGTAAATTGCTGATAGCATGTCATCTTTCTGGTTTACACAGTATATTGCAAACCCTTTTTATATGGATACGTGTCAAAGAATGCCTGAGTTCTAACCACTTGACTTGACAAAAGCCTAGTCAGTGGTTGGTTGATTTTGGATGGTTTGTGGCAACCTTTTTAATTTTATTTTTACATGCTCCTAGTTTTTAAATTATTATTTGGAAAATTAGAAAATATGGGAACTGCATACAAGATTTTTGGTGGCAATAGTGCCTGAGGTGATAACAGTTGTGCATTATAAGTTAAGTCTATCTGATTTTATATATAGTAATAAGGTTTGGTAGGGTGTGGAAACCACATTATTAGTATGTTGGTCCCAGTTTATTTTCAATAGTTATACCTAGTAATTTAGTTTGGTTTACAAGTTCCAGGGAGACTTTATTGTTAGACACAATGGAAAATGGGAAATTGAAGGATGCCATTACTGTATATGGTAGGTATGGAGAAACTGACTTTTTTTTTAATAACTTGGAATTCCGTGAGATAGTTTCCAAGTTGTCTGAAGGAAGATGGTATTATCTTGAAGTTCTGAGACTGAATTTGCTGAGCATATTAAAAGAGTCTTCTGCATACTAAATAATTGTACTACTGGGAGGTATTGTATGCATATTTTAATGAAGATACAGAATAGAATGAAACCTATACTGGATTCATGAGGAATTCCTACTACATTGGGGAGAAAGGACACCAAGTGGATTTCATATTTTACAGCCAGTAGAATAAGTATCTGTTAAACCAATTATTAGTGCATATAAGACCACTTACAAGGTACAAGGTTCAATCTTGACCTCTGGCTAATGCCTGTATGGAGTTAGCATATTCTTCCTGTGTCACTGTGTGATTCCTCCCACCTCCCAAAAACATGTTGGGTTTTAATATCTCAGACTCACTTGAAAATGGAGTTGTGGCCTGAAGGACACACTCTAGATGAAGTTCTATATGGGTAAGAGTTGTACACACCAACATCTTTGGGCATCTACTGTCATCCGCAGTATCCTTGTGAAAGGAAAACATGGATCACAGACTGCATATCATGGCAGGATTAGCCACATAATGGTGTAAAATATGGCTCCATGTGTTTTAGTCATATTAACTAACATTGCCAAATGGGTATGGGTATTTGTGAGTGATAAGTGGGTTGAGGAACTGGCCTACTCCAACCTATGTCAGGCAATCATGAGTAATGAGGGTTGAATGTGTTGTATTGGCAAGTCTGTGCCTGTCAATAAAGCCAATAAAGTCAACCAGCTGCTGGCTGGTATCCAGTTGCCCAGCCTGTGTTACCTGGGATAGTTCTAGTTAGTGAAAGCTAAATGCAAAACCAATCAACCTGACAAACGTGAACAGAGAATTGCTTAGGTTCACTAACAGCATGAAGTTTGGAAGTGGATGATATGTTGGAAGGAGAAGGCTGGACATGCTATATATCAGGAAAAAATGTTGAAGGGCAGTTGCAGTAAAACCATTTGGCTGGAGATCCAGAGCCAACTACTCAGGAGGAGGAGAGCAGTTAAGGAACACTGTGGGAATTGTGGTCAGGAACTGCTTGAGAAGACAGTGAGGGATGTCATCAGAATTAATGGTAAATTCATGGCAATCAGACTCCAGCAAAAGGACAGGACAGTGTTCATAATCTCAGCATATGCTCCACGGCAGGGCTGTGATAGTGAGGAAAAGAATGCAATGAGACAGCAGTTGCAAGCCCTACTAGAAAAAGCAGTACAACAGGAATTGGTGCTGATAATGGGTGACCCGAATGCACATATCGGGGCACACAGAACAGAATATGAGGACTGCCTGAGTCCACATGGGTAGGGCAACAGGAGTACAGAAGGGGAGACCATTCTAGACTTCTGTCTGTGAAGTGTCTTGATGGTCATCAACACATGGTTCAGCAAGAGAAACACTCACAGGATCACATATAAGTGCGGCCAACATGCAACTCAGATAGACTTTTGCCTAGTAAGGAAAGGGCACTGGGATACAATCAGTGATTGTAAAGTCATCCCCAGTGAAACAGTTAACCCGCGGCATAAACAACTGGTTGACACAATCAGCTGCAAACAGTGGTTAGAGAAGGCACAAAGGTCAACAGAGACTACAGTGAAGACATTGACTGGAAAGAGAGCTCTAGCACCTCAGGAAAAAGATGAACAGGAAATAGTTGGAGTAGAAGAAGAAGCAACTCAAAACAGCATGTGTGAGGACTACAGAACAGATGCAAAGCTGAGCCAGATATGGAAATAAGGTACATAAGGAAATAAGACAGTGGAATGTAGAAGCCAAGAAGTCATCAAAAGAGAGGAGAAATTCATGAAAGAGTCAGAGATAGAAAAGACACACCAGGATAAAGAAGGAATATTGGTTGGCTCACAAAGAGGCTAAGAGAGGAGTTGGAATAGCAAAGAGCAAGGCATCGGAGACACTATAGTATCTTCTGGAGAGTGACTCAGTAGCTGGCACTAACATAGCTCTCAACCTTCCATCGCCAAAATGAGAAACACTCGCCTTCATAATGTGAAACAAATAGACAAAATGTGGAACACATACTAACGGCTTAGTAACAACGTCAACTAGGAAGGCCATAGGATGGTTAAAATATGCTGGTTTTACTTATAAAGAAGATCCTTTAATGAATTAATATGATTAATTTCAATTTACCATGGATTTCACTTAAAAAAATTCCTAACACTGAATGTGTGACAGACTCTCTCAATGTGGAACTTTGAGGAATTTCGAGGAATATGAACTTTTTAAGACCCCAAATGAGGTACGTTCCTCGTAATGAGGTACACTTGAGAAGTATGGGCACTAAGAAGCTGTATCAGTCTGCAAGGCAAAGCCATAAAGAAGATAGTCAGATGCCCTTCATAAGGGAGGCCAGGAACAACTTGCTCACCAGTCCATAAGGCATTAAAGTCAGATAAAAGGAATACTTCCAGGAGATTATGAATGAAGAAACCCCCACAGTAGCTGTACTTCCCCAGACGCAGCCTACGATGAGAGAAGAGGAGAGCCCAGCATAGAAGTAGTAAGGAGACACTAAAGAAAATGAATTTAGGAACAGTAGCAGACTCAGATGTGGTGACAGCAGATATAGTAAAGATGCTGGGTGAGACAGGGAGAACTTGCTCCCATAGATACTAATAGCAATAAGGAGAGAAAGATGTATCCCAGCTGACTGGAGACGTGTTCAAGGACAAAGGGGGCATTCACAAATGTGGCTGGTATACAGGATTCAAACTGCTGTTACACCACATGCACATTCTGCTCAGGGTGGCTGAAAAACGAATATGCAGAGTAGTAGAAAACAACATGGGAGATCAGCAGTTTGGATTCAGATTATGATGCAACACAACTGACTGAATGTTTGCAGTGAGACTGATACTTGAAAAAATCTAGAGATGAGGAAGGAGCCCAACTGGGCATTGCTAGACTTGGAGAAAGAATATGACAATGTCCCAAGAGATTTGTAAAGTCCTACAGTGGTTGCCCAGCTAAGTACAAGGACCCAGTGACTCAAGTCCGAACAGTGTTTGGTCTCACACAGGAGTTCCCAGTGGGAGTGGGTGTGCACAGGGTTTAGCTCTGAGCCCACTGTTGTTCATACTGGTGATGGATACATTAGCAAACAGGTGAGATGGATCAGATCAATAAAGTTCTTGTATGAAGACAATGTGGCATTACAGGCAGACACTGAGGAAGAATGTCAGAAAAAGGACAGGGAATGGAATGCAAAACTACAAACACATCAGGTGAAACTGAGTACAGGTAAGGTAGTTGTGATGGCAGCAAATGGGGGAAGTCAGAAGAAACTGAGACTTGAGATATCTGGGAAAATAATGGAAGAGTTTTACAGCTTCATATATCTGGCAGGGGTGGTTGAGCAGAAAGGCAGTCTGAATGAGAACGTTAAAGCATGAATCAGAGGGGCTGAAGCTAACTGGTACATAATCATAATTAAGGTGTACAATACAGTGGTGCAACCAGTTCTACTGTATGGTACAGACAAGTGGGTAGCTGAGAAAGCTAGAGGTGACAGAGACAAAATCCCTAAGACAGGTGGTAGGATGCACACTGTGGGACATTTGAATAAATGAAGACATACGAGCAGAAGTCAGTGTAGCTCCAATTGCAGAAAAGAGAAAAGATTACCATGGTTCAAACATGCAGAAATGCAGAAAACAAGCTGCTGAGGAAGATTTAGGACAGGCAGGAAGAAGGCAAACAGAAATGAGGGTGGATTATGTTAAAGAAGACTTGTGACTATGACATTAGTGTCAAAGAAGACAGGAGAGTGGCATTAAGGAGAGAGAGAAACTGAGACAGTTGCCACAATAACCTGCCCCCATGTAAGAAACAAGATGGAAAAAAGGGGTTGATGGTGATGTAAGTCTCTGCAGTTGAATGTTACTTCAGCCATGTGTTGCCAGTCAAATATAGTGCAGTAAATTGTGTAACCACCTAGGAGCCTGAAGCCAGGTATCTAAAAGCATATAGAATCCTCGGTCTCAATTGTTTAATAAGTCCCATCTGTTTGGAGGGCTATTGACTGAAAAGGCACTCGCTTACCTGGTTTGCATTATGGACATTTACATGCTTAACTGTTAAATGTCAGAGTGCAGTAAGGTCACAGTGCTACTGCAGCTGCATAGGTTGCATCTAGTTAACACTGCAAGGGTTGTAATTTTACAGGTCATGATGCCGCTCAATGATGCAGATTTATATATTATACCCCCCATCCTGCACATCCACAAATTTATGCACAAGCAAATTATATCTTCTATGATTTTTTACTCAGAGTAATTTTTGATGGGATCCTACTGTTATGTTGGAAATGCTGAGCACTATGGCCTCTAGTTTAAAACAATCTAGCTTGTAGGTAGGTATGTACTTTATGCAACGATTGGTAGGTAGGTATGAACATTGGGTAAGCAGTGGATAGTGCTGCAAATTGTAGCTGTCAGAAGGAAGAACGGTGTGCACAACTGACATAGATTTCAATGATGTGGGGAAGCAATGGATGGTGCTGCAAATTGTAGATGTCAGAAATAAGAACGGTGGGCACAACTGACAGATTTCAATGATGTGGGGAAGCAATGGATGGTGCTGCAAATTGTAGATGTCAGAAATAAGAACGGTGGGCACAACTGACAGATTTCAATGATGTGGGGCACGTTAAACAGTTTGCACGGAGTATGTATTTGTGTCTAAGTTGATATTCGGAGTATTCAGTAAGAAACTGGCTGTTGATATGAATTAATCTGCAGGCAATACTGAAGTCTGTTTCAAGAGTTCCATTTTTTTGTTTTGGCTAGAGTAAAGACGATTATAATTGTATCACCAATCATGATTTGATTATTACATGTTCAACACGGTTGCAAAGCTAGAAAAGGGTTGGGTTTTGTGTCTGTATGTGCATTGCTTTGTGTGTCTGCATGTCTACATGTTGTTAACATGCATGCACACATTTTACTGTATATGTAAGGTACACGTCATTTGCAATACTCTTCAATAACTTACAGAAAGACTGAGTAACTAATATTTCATGCAAGCATGTATATTTTTGTACAACACATCCTTTCTTCATCCTCTGTTACACATCCCTCATAACTGGTTATCTTTATACCATTCTGTATGCATTTATTTTGTCACCCTTTTCCATAATTATCATGAACGAATCAAGAAAGATGTATATGTAACTTAAGCAGATCTGACAACGGAAGGACTTCAGAAAAAAATGAAAGCTTTAAGGAATGTAAAAGAGGAAACAGGGTGAAAAAAGGGTATGTTATATTTTACTTGTCTCCAAAAGCCTGATATACCGGGTGGTATTATGAATAAATGACTCACCTGTTCCACATCCAAGGATGAAAATGCAGAGAATCTCCAATATCAACAGCTGCTTATATGGATTCTTATTAATTTCTTGCACCTGCAGATAGTACAGAAAATGAGTTATGGAAGCATATGATGGAGCCCATAACTAAATTAAAAAAAAATGTCTACATGGTGATTTTTACTATTTCTAAGGAAGACCCATCACTGCAAAGACAGCAATCTGAATGATTAATCAGTCCTTATAGTTAACTGAATTTATTTAATTTATTTAATTATACATTCATTAACCAGTTACAGCAAAAGGAGAAAAGTTATAAACACATCTATAGTATGCAATACGTATAAATAAGTATACAATAAACACACATAACATAGCATAAGATATAAGAACATTAATGAGAGACATGAAATGGATAAGCACAGAAGGTTCTAATTTAGACCCTCGTAATGTTCTCTGCACCATTTATCGTCTGCAAAGATCATCAGTAGTTAGAAGTTAATTCCTACGTCTTGGAGAAAGTTTAGTAAAAACAGTAAATTGACCATATTAAAAGCCTTAGTCAGGTCAGTAGAAATATATCTAATAAGGTTTCCCATGTTCGTGTTTTGTGGAATGTCAGCTATGAAGGTATAAATTGCTATATAAATTCCAGTTATACTTGTACTTAAATGTAGTGTCATTATGTAATTAGAACATTTCCAGAGGGAAAAATCCAAACATTTCTATAATATCCAAGAGGCAAATCTCACTCTCAGAAAAAAAAATAATGTTAGTATAATTCGAATGAGACATTTCTGCAAGTTTTAACACAATAAAATTATTGTAATCAACTATTGTGGTGCTACAGAAAATCTTTTTAGTGTTTCAGCATTGGTACAATAGGGACATAAATACAAATAGTCTCAAAATCCAACATTAATGAAGTGGATCTCAGCACGCCTGCTACGTCTGAAGAACAGGGGAATTGAGATAAATAATCAATGTGCTTTAGTTGTACTTCTAATATAAAAATGGTATTATCACTGCACTGATACATTTATAAATGCACACATTCAACATTTTTGTATAATCTTCCATGAGCATTTATTATGCAGTTTTTTTTTTTAATTATTTGCATTTATATTCCATATTTAGCATATTTGCATATGGGTGCTTTTAAAGAACAGCACGCATGTGGATAAGGTAATGCATTTGTTCATTGCGACATTTTAATACTGCCTTTATTCAGCAAAACTGCTTAGATTCCATTTAAATTGTTCTGTATCTATCTAAGATTACTGTTAGTCAAGTATGCAATTTTGTTTTATTTTACATTTGTTAACCGGGAAAGTCAGACTGGACGCAGGTCCATTTTCAGCGGAGGCCCCGGGGAGAAAAGCTCCAAGCAAACAATACAATCAATACAATTCAATAGTGAAAACACAGCAGCATCTAAAGCTACATAATAGTAATATACATATAGGATACATATAGGCAGTACATACAGTATATAGTACAGTATAAAAGAACATTCCAACATAAGTGAGCAGTGAATATATAAAAAAAAAAAAAAAAGAACATTTTTCTTTCTCTCGAGTAGGGTAGCAAGCATTAGATACTAAGCAGGTTACTGGCAACAGGACATAGGGAGGAGTCAATTATCCCTAGCAGCGTCCTAGCTCCAGCACAGTGATATGGTCTAGCCTGGGGAGTAACATGTGCAGTGCCAATTAGTTATGTAGTGGGTTTTGAGAAGTTTTTTTATATTGGGATGTAGAGGTGGTAGAGGTAAGGTGGCTTGGGAGTGAGTTCCAGGTTCTAGCAATAGCACAGGCAAAGAGAGATTTACCTGCATCATTTTTGTGTTTGATGACATTTATGTGGTTCTGATGACTTGATCTAAGGGTTCTGGTGGTGGTGTAGGGGTGAATTAAGTTTTGAAGTGCTGGGGTCTTATCACAGTGGTAGTAGAGTTTATGTGCTATTGAGAGTTGGTTGAGTAGGAGTAGTTGAGGTAATTTGAGACAATTTAATTGTTTAAGGGCAAGACAGTGATGGGATCTATGAGAGGAATCAGTAGCAAATCTGGCAATCTTGTTGTAGCAGGATTCCAGTTTGTTTAGTTCACTGTGGTGAAGATTAGAAGATTAGTTAAGATAGGAGAGGCATAAAGGAGAATGGATAAAAGGTGGGTTCTTGCTAAGGTGGCCTTGGTAGGTCTAGTGATGAGCTGTCTATTCCTGTAGAGCAGACCAAGCTTTTTGTTGACTTTCTTAATTGTTTGGGTGATATGAATGTCAAATCTTAGATTATTGTCGATTTTAACACCTAATAGTTTTGTGTGTGTAGTTGGGGTAATTTGTATGCTGTCTCTAGAAGTTATGGAAAAATCATTATTTATAGGAAGAGATCTACTAAAGCTAAAGAGAATGAGCTTGTTTTTTTGGGGGGGGATTAAGAGTAAGTTTTATGTTAGTGAACCATTCCTCAGCTAAGGACAAGTTTGTTTGGGTTATGGCTTTTAGTTCATGTAGGGTGGGGGAGGCACATATAATGGTGGTGTCGTCTGCATATTGCACAACTGAGGCAGAGGGTGTGGATGAGGCTATTTGGTTAGTAAACAGTGAGAATAACAGAGGTCTTGAAATGGACCCTTGGGGAACACCTATGCCTACTGGTAAAAGAGGGGACAGTTTCTCTTGCCATAGAACTGCCTGCTGATAGTCTGTTAGGTAGTTATTGAACCATGATATGGTGGAGGAGCTTATGTTAAGTGTTGCTAGACTTTCTAAGAGCATACCATGGTTCACCATATCGAAGGCTTTTGATAAGTCTAGGAATATTGAGGATATGAATAGACCATTGCATCTAGGGTGATTGACAGCGTTGGTAAAGGAGATCAGTGCTGTAGTAGTGCTATGGCAAGTCTGAAGCCATGCTGGGATATGGATAGCAGGTTATTTTTTAGGAGGTACTGCATTAGTTGGGAATTAACTACCCTTCCTAGGATAGCAATAGGACGATAGTAATTTCAAGGGACTTACCCCCTTTGTGCAGAGGTATAATATGTGATATTTTCCAGGTATGAGGTACTTTGTGTTCTGATATTGACCTATTTATGAGAATGGACACTGGACCCATGGTGGTGGTGCTGTGGTAGCATTGTCACCTCACAGTAAGACACTGTCTGGTTTGATTCTCAGCTAGAGCGTCTTCTGTGTGGAGACATGCGTGAATGTGCGTACTTTTGTTGAAGGTTGTGCGTCAGGCCTGGCAAGCCAGTACATAAAAATCAACTGCCAATCATTAGCGGACTGGAGTTCCGCTGTGGCAACCACTAACTGGGAAAAGCCGAAAGACACAAACAAACAATGAGAATGGACACTGGGTAGGCTATAAGGTTATAGCTTCAGCAATTATTTGAAGGAAGTCTGCAGGAAGATTGTCAGCCACCAATGTGGTTGTTTCAGCTTCTTGAGAAGGTTAGCAATAGTTTTGGTAGGGACTGGTTGCAGGAAGAAACTGGGGGAGTTGTTTGTTATACTGGTGTGGGTTGGGGTCTTTGTAGGTAAGGGACTATTAGCAGAATTTTGGGTGTTGCCTAGGGTTGGACTGTTTCAGTAAAATATTTGTTGAAGTGGGTGGGGTTATTTTCATGGTTATTTGGTAGAAAAGGGTTAGGAGTCGTGGACTTTCCCAGGTGCAGAAAAGTGTTTATGTTGGCCCAGAATTTTTGAAGGTTGTTGGACTATTTTTCGTGCATGGTTGTATGGTAGTTAGTTTTGTCATGTTTTACTAGTCTTTTAGCTTTGTTGTGTAGTTCCAGATAAGTTTGTCTTGCAGTGCTGTTTTTTTGTTTCTGGAATTGTGTCCAGGGTTTGTCCCTCTTTCATTATGGTTTTAGTATCTTTAGTTAGCCAAGGGGCATAGTTAGTTCTGATTCTAATGGTTCTGGGGGTGCATGACAGTTTAGGATGTTTAAGAAGGTTGAGTTGAACTACTGCACAGCATCATCAAGAGAAAATAGTTTTAAGGGAGTCCAGTTGCAACATGTTAGTGAACTGAAGCCTGTAGCTCTGAAGGACTTTTTGTTAAGTATTACTCTGAGGATAGGTTGTTTAATGTGGTGGGATCGATTCCTTATTAAGTAGGTTGCTTGATGACCACTCAAACTGTCAGGGAGACGGCCTGAATGTTCAGCTAGAGTGGGCCTGATAGCAGTGTCCAGTCTAAGACAGATTGGCATTTGGAGATTTTGTCAGTTCTAGTGGGGCCAGTAATAATTTGGTTAAACCCATGGAGGTTTATATGGGTGGAGGGATTATTGCTGGAAGAGTCGGACCATTCAATGGTAAAGTCGCCTAATATAGTTTCATGAGGAAGGGAGGATGACATCCAGTTTAGTAGGTTTTCAGGTATGATACTATTATTGCCTGGTGGGATATAACCACCTGCAATTATAATGTGTTTGTTGGAGTTGAGTTTTAATTTGCCTAGCATTAGTTCTATGTCTTTTACTTCTTGGGAGTTACACTCAAGTTGTTCAAAAGTGAGGTGGTTTTGGAAAAGTATTGCCACACCGCCTCCTTTTTTACTTGTTCTGTCTCTACGTATGATGCTGTAGCCAGGGGCACTGATTTCATTATCATGTTGTTCAGGTTTAAGCCATGTTTCTGTTAGCACCACAACATTTGGCTTGTATAGAGCTAGTAGGGCATGAAGGTCCTGGGTTTTGTTACGAATGCTTCTTACATTGATGTTTAAAGGGAGTAGAGATGAGGATGGCCTTAGATATAATGGATTTGGTTGCTAAATGGTACTGTGGATTGTGGTACTGTGTGAATGAACAATGATTCATACACTCTACATTTTTAGATAAGGGTTGTTACCACGTGACAATATTGTGTTGTAAAATTAGCCAAGGATAACAAAACAAAAAAAAAGTATTTTTAATTACCTGGATCATGTCCTTTTTATGTAGTTGTACCTACTCAGGAACAATAGGCGTTTGTGTTGCTTATCTCTAAATGCGCAATTTGTAACCATAAAATATCTCTGATATTTCTGTCAAAGTAATGTCTTGCACCACCTGCGTTCAAAGCTTGATGACTTTTGGGTTGTACTGTGCCAGAATCATGTGCAGTACACAAAAATAGAACATCATGACACACAACCCTGATTCAGTATCAGTTTGCCATAGTTATTCTTTTTTCTTTTCTTTTTAAGATTACTGTTTTAACCATGCTGCAGAAGTCCCACTTTTATTTTCAATTATCATTTTTTTTTCTTCCTTGCATGCAAATTTAAGTTGGTAGGGCTGTTACAACATGGTAATAAATTGTCCGATAATTTGGGAAGATGCATCCTTGTAATGATCGGTCAGTGTGAATGACTTTATGTAAACAGATTGCTCAAAGGGTGCGCATCTTATAACAACAGCTTGAAAGTTGCACTGCACATTATAATTCAAAATATGTTTACATGACTTACTGTTTTATTGCACAACGTAATGGCTTTATCTATAGGATCTATATATTTTACACAGATGCTTGAATTGCTTGCTGTCTTTCTTATGAATATGTTGTGCTGCTCCAGAGTGTAAGTAACTGTGACACGGAATGTGCTTAACTGTCACTGTTAATGGGTGTGTTTCTTAACTGACAGTATAATCTGCTGCTGTACATAAAAATTATATTAATTCAAGGACAATTCCCTCATTACTGTTATCAGCTGTCAACAGATTGAGGTTTATATTTTGGTTAACCAAGGTGAAGTTATTTTACAATTTTGCAATCGCTAACAGAATATGTATCACAAGCATACTAGTATCAAACACATTAGATTTATATAATGCAGAAACAGTTCTTCAACAAAAGGGATGAAAGACATGAAAATGAACAGGTCATATCTAAATAAGAAAAACTGTTTTGTAACATGTAAAAACATACTATACAAGTAAGTACCTAAGGTTACTATGCATAATCCTATTATAGCTGACAACATAATGCAAACCTACTGTAACTAATTAGTCTTTGACCATAAATACAAAAGGATATACCAAAACTCACTGAGAATGACTGTACAGGGGTTAGGCTTCTGTGTGTGGCAGGGTCTGTTGCAGGAACAGTGTAGCTCCTTAGTAATAAAATAACAAACACACATACCAAAACCAGTAAAGTGGA
>NC_056750.1:757918766-758071266 GCF_019279795.1 Protopterus annectens | reverse complement strand
AAAGCTGCCTAACTATATATTTCATTGGGGTGGGGCCAACTGGTGGTGGAGAGTAAAGGACAGTGTTGACACTAGGCTTTAACATCGTCTTGCCTGCTTCAAGCATCTTATTAACTTTGCAAGGAAAACTTTTGCATCTAATGCCAAAACAATATATATTTGTTGCTATACAGCATTCCTCATGACTAGTGAAACAGCCAATTAGAAAGCATTAAATGAAAAGACCAACTCTGAAAATGCAGAAATGCAAGATAAATAAAGGCTGCAGATTTATAGATGACTGGATAGCCTGCTGAAGAAAAACATATTTTTTGTTTGCTGAAAAGGCACATGTAACCCAAAGTTCTTGATTTTTATAACCATTTTTTTTAAAGTAACGTTTTGGTAGTAAATTAATTTGTAAACTATTGGACTATAACCTTCCTTAAGAGGAACCTATTTCATTTCTGATGGCAGAGTTTGTAACTGGTCTTATTTAGTGTGCTACAGATATAAAAGAAATGATGATACAAAAGTCACACTACAAAAACCTACAAGCACAACTTTTGCAAGAATTTCTGTAATTAGCAAAGGATTTGCCATTCAGTTAGCAAGTAGCCAATGGAATAGTAAAACATGCAAAGATCACCTATATTGGCATTATGTAGTATATCAGTAAATAGTGATTATTCTAGACAATGTAACATCATTTGTCCTGAATTCTTGAGCAAAGAAGTTGACTGTTAGGCAGCCCAGTCCCTTTCACATTTGCATAGATGGCAGAGTAAGGCATCCACTTACCATAAGTATGTGTTAAATGGATAGTCATGCTGTAACATCTGAAGCACACATTCTAAAATTGCCATTGATTGCCACATTTTCAAGGTATACCCTGTAGCCCATCACTGGAGTGCATAACTACATTGAAAAAAATGTCAACATGGTGAATTATAGTATTCCTTATGAAGATCCAGCATTACGGAGGCAACAATCTGAATTCTTAATAGGTCCTTACAGTTAAATTTATTTAATTAATTTAGTTCTACATTTATTAACCAGTTAGAGCACCGATTCTCATGGACCATTTTCAGGCTCAGCACAAAAGAAGAAAAGTTTTAAAAAGAGCTGTAGTATGCAAAACATATAAATAAGTATAAAGTAAACACACATAACATAGCATAAGATATAATAACATTACTGAGAGACATGAAATACACAAGCACAGAAGGTTCTAACTTAGACCATAGTAATCTTCTCAACACCATTTATCATCTGTACAAGATCACCATTTGTTAAAGAAAGCATGCTTAGAGAATATGTATAACTCTGTGAAATGAATGTGCATTTCTGTTGAAGAATTTTGAAAGTAATAAGCATATCAGTTCCATGTACTATTATAATTTTTAGTGTTATTTATATTTGACTTGTATAAAGAAACTTACTTTCCTTTCTGAATTTATTGAAGGGCATTGCATCATTTGCATGTTTTTAGGATGGACTTTTAGATCTTTGAGACAGGCTGTAGCTTGCTTTACTTTGGTGAATGGGATACTCAGGTTTGATGTGGATAAAAACAAAAAAGAGACATGAACGTGCACCATGCACCAGTTTATAAACTGGTGCGTGGTGCACATTCTCGTCTCTTTTTTGTGTTTATTCTTAGTTTTTTGAGTTCGGTAAATTACAGGTTAGATGTGGATGCAGACAGTGACCTCAGGTTATATGGATGATGTATTTCAAAAAGTTTATGAAAAAGGTAAGAAAAAGAGTCCATGTTGATAAGCTTAGATTATAGATCTTGGAGCCTAGAAGAAAGGTAGCTCCTTCTAGAAGAGACATGCATTTTACTTTCATAAGGATGATGCAGGTCTATGTTTAGCTCTCAAAAAAATATCATCGAATGGCTAAATATTATATGTAAAACATCTAAACAGTATATTATCGAATACATATTACTTTGAAAATAAATTCAGCAAATGGCCATAGCTAGCCAACATCACAAACGCAACCAACCAAAGGTTAAGTGACTTAGATTTGTTAAGATGTAAAGCGATGACAGATGGAGACTGATGGATTCAAAACTGGTACAATGTCATGTAACTTATTAACAACTTGTAACCCTAACACTGTGTCCACTAAATTGCCAGACTATTTTAATTCAGATTTTGTCTAACCTTTTGAGCAAAATACATCAGAGAAAACAAGCGATAGTTTAATACACACACACACACACATATATATATATATATATATATATATATATATATATATATATATATATATATATTTTTTTTTTTTACATGCGCGATTGATAAAATTTAGTTTATTTTTGGATGACATGCAATGGTGATATCCTCCATTACTAGAAACTAGTGAATTTATAAGCAAGGGCATTTAAATATGCTCAATAAAAATCCTGACGTCACCTCAGTATTCAAAACATGTTAAATATGTGTTTTGTCTTTATGTATAAATAGTTTTTTTCTCTCTCTCTGATTCTTGAATACTTATACTGTTTATATTTTCCAACTTGCTTTTATGTGAAGCTTTACTTCCCAGGCCTCTGTTAAAAAAAGTTTTTGACCTATAAAATTTATGGAATTCTATAAACAAACAAGCAGACAGACAAAGGAAAAAATAACTTATGAGTATGATGGCTTGTGTTCATTACCATTGTTAATTAGTTATTTTCTCTTAGTTTCAGTCTATCTCTCACTGTTAATGCATTACAGAGTTGTAAGATAAACACATGGGATTTCTAACTTCAAACACAACAAAATAAATGAGCTTTCTAACTTCAAACAGAGTTGATGTAGGTCAACAGGCATATTACCGTGTAAATGACATCAAAAGTCCTACTCAGAGATTGGCTAAAGAACATCAAAAGTAAAAGATAAAGTCTGAAAAGAAAGTACAGTGGCAACTGAGTGTGTGCAGCAGTGTAGATTTTGGTGCCTTTCCCAGTGAGCTATTAGTTGTAGTGTTGTTAGTGGTAGACACTGGCAGCCATTTTGAGTGTTTCAAATACCACAAACATTTGTTAAGTATTTTCCCCATTATGTTGCCCTGAACCTATTCAATAATATGATGGCAGTGCTGGGATGTTGCTTTTGTGCTGCAAGGAGGACTCTGTGCTGCTGACTACTGCTGTTGTTGGTGCACACCACAATGCATTTACTTACTTATTTATTGATTTCCACTAGTAGTTTTATTATTAATTCAAATTGGTAGTTGGTGGTTTGGCAGCAAATATTTCTGTATTTAATCCTTCTTTGAATTCCAGTTTGTGGACAGAAAAGGATAGGTGCTTTTTTTTGTTATTTCTTGATATTCTGTAGTAAGCATCCTTAACATGGGTCTATATTAGATCACTGAACAGTTAGAAAAAAAAGTGAACAGTGATTAATCGACCCTATGTAAGCAAAAGCTTACAATGTCAAACTGTCACAAAAGCGATTTTTTTTCCTTGGAAAAAAATCGCTGTTCCAACAAAAAAATAAAAAGAATAAAACACTTTAAACATTACATTAAGTGGGGAGCTTTGCCCCCACACACCCCGATGTGGGGGGCTGCACCCCATACCCCCCCTACTTAAATATACCAACTCTGAGACTGCACTACAGTGCCGAAAAAGGCAAAGTAATGAAGCGGCTAAGCAAATTCTTTCCCAGGGCAAGAATTCGCTTAAAAGCCACTTCAATATTTTGCGGTTTCAGTCTTTTCAGTTCGACCAAGACGCATTTGAAAGAATGCGTCTTCGGTCTTCTAATAGGGAACCCTTAACATGTACGAGTCCTACTCTAATTGCACAAGAATATGTTCAGCCTACATTGATTCAATTAAAAGATAACAAGCCTAACAAACGCTTTTATTGAGAAAAAAATCATATTTTCACCAAAAAAATCAGTTACATGTTTCTTTTGTCATTTTAAGTATTTTTAAATAAGCATATACATAAAAATAAGAAACAGTGGTAACTGCAGTATTACTTTGCACGGAACGTGGTATGCACACTGCAGGTTATTTTGCTCATTTAAAATTTTTTTTTACATTTGATTGTTAGAAAATTAAACTATTTATTCCTTTTCTATCAAATTGTAATTATCAGAGATTTAAACAAGAGTGAATTACACTTCATTTTTGTTAATATATATTTTTAATTAGAATAATAATTGTGAATTTGTTACAGTATAAACATAGGGTTATTCATGTTTGTATGACTTTAAAAATTAGATATGTTTAATCTATTCATCCTTGGTTTGATAAATGATTTGAATATCAGCAGCAATTAATAAAAGACCATCAATGCTTCTATGTTTCTACCCAATCAGAAAGCAGCTACAGACAAAGTGTAACTAGAAGGTTCTGTTTCTGTGCAACTGTTAATTCCCGTCTGCCAAACTAGAATCTGAGTTTTTGAGATCTTCTCCTTAGTGGAAATAACTCTGGCATTTTCACTCCTGGGTTTGATGGCATTAAAGTATTGAAATATTAAGGAAAGGTAACACCCAACATATGTGAATGTGTTTGCGTGGTTCTGTGTGTGTGTATACAGAAACTTACATATTATATCAAATGAACCAAATATAAGTAAATTCATAACTGTCAGCCTGCAGACATTGAAAATAGGAATAAAGGCCCTTGAAGAATAAAAATATCTAGCTAAAAATATATATTAGATATTTACTTAGAATAAAATTTGAATATCAGGTAGCATGCAATTCTTCCTGCTTGCAATAGTAATATGGGATACTATTCAGAAACACGTTTAAGAAACAAAGTGTAACAAAAAATGATGGAAAAACATAACACATTATCAAAGAGGCTGTGTAAAATTTGTAGACTTTAATGAACTGTATGCAAAATTCTACAACAGAAGGTCATTTATTTTTGCTTTAGAAAAAAGGGAGTTGTAAGATGTTTGTCTTCTTTCCTTAAATTATTGTTCACACTAGTATTTGGTCATGTAGTATAGTTTCCTGTACACTAGACAGTACCAAAAATCACATGTGATGAGGGAGATTCCAACAATTGTGGGAAGGGGTAAATCAAGCCTGAAAATAGGGACAGACCTTCAAAAATAGGGACATTTGAGAGGTCTGGCCAGTTTATTCCATGCAAATGTAGAACCAGTTAGCTATAAAAAGCTAAGTAAACCAATTAAATGTGCACATTGTTTAGTAAAAAACAAAATGGTTCCTTCATCTACATTAATATTGCAATATACTTTGATTTTAAATGAGTAAGAATATTCATTCCTGTGATTCTGCATCACTGCAGCATTCTTTTTGTTTCTATCTTTTTTACCTGAAAGCACCTTCTGTTTGTTAGGTGATGTTGTAGCTCAAGTCAGTTTAAAGTGGACTGCAGTGGTGGGTGTAATGTGGGGAATAAGTGGCAAATTTAACGATTTTATTGTAGCAAGATTCTACTTTTCATTTAAGTAATATTTGGAGGTTTGAGAAAATAGGTCTTCTACAAAGGGCTGAAGGTAGAAGGAAGTTATCAGCTAGTGTGAGTCTGGGTATTGTATTTAGGTATGTTTTTGTCTACAGAGCAGTCTGGTTTTTGATTTTTTTTTTTAAATACTGTCTCAGACAGAGAGATCAAATTTAACTGTCATCAAGTGTCACACCTAGAATTTTTTTTTTGACCGGAACAACTTCAATTACTATGTTGTTTTGGGAGTGGACTGTTCTGTAAATGCTGATTTATCAACATGGCTTGCTTTAGTGGTGAAGAGGAGAGGTTTGGTCTTTTGGGTTTGAGTAGCAGCTGGGAGTTATTACACAATGTTCCTAGGGAGGAGAGGGCCTTTCAGGTTATGTGCTGTAAGTAGGACAAACTATATGATGCGTAGATAACAGAAGAGTCATGTTTATACTGAATGAGAAAACTTTGACAAGAGGCTGTATAGAGATTATTGATAAAGATGTTAAAGAGGAGATGGCAAAGTATAGAGCTTTTGAGGACACCAGTGATGGTTGGTAGACAGGGTGAGAGGGAGCCTTGCCATTTTACAGAGAATTGTCACACAGATATGTAGCTAGAGAACCAGATGATAGAGAAAGGGGAGAGACAAAGGTTAGAGAATTGGTAAATAAGTTCAGTGTGAGAAACAGCATCAAAGACTTTTGAGGAATTCAATGAACAATGAGGAAACAATTTTACTAGAGTCTCTAGCTCTGTTTACAGTGTCCATGAAGGAGAGTAGGGCTGTAGTGGCACTGTGGGCTGGCCTGAAGCCATGCTGAATGAGGGGCAGAAGCTCATTTTGAGGAAGGTAGTTGAGGAGATGCTGATGGACATGGTTGTCTAATATTTTGGAGAGGGGAGATAGGTTTGTAATAGGTTGAAAGTTTGATACCTCAATGGAGGTGCCTCCTTTATGTAACAAAATAAAACAGTATTGCATTCATTTTGTATAAGAGGTCTAAGAACAAGAGTTCTCAGTATTCATTCCTCTAAACTGCACATAAGTTACCAAAACATTATGCACAAAGGTAGAGTAACATATTTATTTTCTGTTAGCTATGACTGTTATTTTGGAGCTTTAGCGTAGAAAAAAGTGTTTATATTACACATGAAAATGATAAGCATTTTTTTATATTTGGCATATCTCTACATTCTGACAGTTCTTGGGATCAAAGAGAAACATTTTATGTTAGGTCTGTTTTCACAGTGGCTATTGCCCCCCCCCCCATAACTTCCCAATCTAAATTTTTATATCTTTTCATCTATCCATCCACACACCCCCTTTTCCATTTTTGCACATGGGGTTGGGATGTCACTTCACTAGTGTCTACCCATATATATTTATTTATTTACTAGGGTAATAGTCTGATGCATAATATATCTATTTCAGCAACAGCCCTGGAGTTATAAGAGGCAGAGCAGAATATACCATAATCTTACATCCATCCATCTATCTATCTATCTATCTATCTATCTATCTATCTATCTATCTATCTATCTATCTATCTATCCTGCATATCTTTTATTTTTTTCACCTTTCATGTCTGTCTGACAAATTATATATCTAGCTATCTAACTGTAAATCTGCTTATCAATGAAAATAAAAAATTAATGAACTGTGTGGAAAAATCTATCTAACATACACTTATGCAAAGCTCAATGTTCTCCATTACAGTCCTCGTTGATTTTTGTTTTTAATTTTCGCATAACTATGACTACAAATTTAGAAATCAGAAATGGGAGGGTTAACGAAAAAAATAAAAAAAAAATATGTGGGATCTATAATGGAGACCACTGAGCTTTGGATAAATGTATGTCAAGAATAGCAAGTCAAGTGGTTACATGAGCAGAATAATTTTGTCTTACCCATAACCACCTTATCAATTTTTTACACCTCCTCACGGTCCAACATTTCTTTCATTATGTATTTAATTTCTTTTAAGACAGACATGTTGATAGCAAAACAGAGGTGCAGATAGATTGAAACACATATAGGCAAACAGAGAGGTAGAAACATTAAATTTATATTTCCACACAGTTTATTATTTTTAGTTTCATAGATAAGCAAATTGGGAGTTTCAGCTAGTCTAAATGATAAGCAGGAGTATCATTTGTTCTCCCTGTAGCATAATAGAAAATGCAAAGTATAATTGCTGTTAGAAATAACTCCGCAGGTAAAATGCTTGCCTTTGGTTCTGGCAGATCAGAGGGTGGTGGGTTCACTTCCCACAAAAGGTACTTGGATTAATTTTCCAATACTGACACTGCAGTGTTGCATAAGCAGCATGCTATACTACTGTGTGTGCCATCTTTCAAATGAGACCCTAAACTGAGAGACCATCTGCCCGAGTCTCTGGTAGCTCTTTTTGAGAAAAAAAAAAGAAAAGTAACAGAAATTCTCATGTGCCCTGACCAAATTTCCCCTAGTCAGCATGACTACCACCTTGGGTCCCCCTCCAAAAGGAGGGTCACTGACCTCATAGGACTAATCTGGTCAACATAGTGTAATTAAGTAAATAAATACATTTGTCAAAATCTTGAAGTAAAAAAAAAAAATCACTCAGGATCTCCAAATGTGCTGCCAAATGGCAGACAGCCTACAATTCTGACAGATGATAATATTTGTTTATCTCATAAAGCATAGTCTGCCCTTAATTGCAGAGAGAAGAAAATAATTTGAAGGATTATTTTATGAAAGAAAGTCTATACTCAAGTATTTGTATAAATGACCTTTTATAAGATGCATACAAAAAGCAGTAAATCTTTGATTTTTAGGACTGTATAAAGATTGCATTTATAGTAAGCTATTCATCACTGGGGCAGTGAACTAAAGAATTTATGAACATAGCAACACTTACAGCAAATGGGACCTCTATGAAAGCCAAAACATACAGTGCATGCTTTGGTGTTATAAAATTGTACAAAAGCTCATATGTCATAATGTTTTATTGCACATTCAAAGTACTGACATTTTTTCAGAAATAGCTTTTACTGTACCATTATAAAAATCTGAGCCCTAGTTATGAAACTATGTTTGCATTCTAATTATGTAACAGTATAGCAAAGCATCCTGGGAATAATATTATATAAAGAGCTTCTTGTGATCTGGCTTTGTAAATGCTGTCTCTTTAGAAAGCATTACAGCTTGCTGATGAATTCTTGCTACCTGTAGTTGTCAGTTAATGAACTTATCTTTTTTTTACATATTTTTAATAATCTTTTGATTGTCATCTATCACAAAGCGGTATACTAATCAGATTAAATGACCTTCGACTGACCTTGCAAGCATGCCTTATGCCTGTTTTTCTCTGCTTGAAATAGCCTAAAACAAATACCTGCCTTATTGAAAGGGCAGCCTTCTGTGGATATTGCAATGGATACTGCAATGATATCGGTCTTAAGTTATGATACATTCCAGTTTAGGCTAACTTCTGCTTCAGTAGTGACACATATTTTATATATGCAGCACAAAGCTATACCTGTTTATCCAGCAAACATCACCTAGAATTCCTTCTGTGCAAAGCCAAAGCTGTATTACTAAGAGATGGCACCCTGCACCCACCTTTTGCAATCAATGCTTGTTAAGTGAGCCTACGACATGGAAAAGCTCTCTTAGAGAGGTAAAAGTGAGTGGGCTAATGCAAATTCACTTACGTTAGAGAGATACATTAGATGGATCTCAAGAAAGTCAAAGACTTGTGGAAAGGTGTTGTAGGAATGTTTTTAGTCTACCTAATGGCATTTTTTATCCAGTTGAACAACAATGTAAGAATAAAACTCAAAAATTAATGACAGTATCCCTCTAGTAATCGATTAATTATAATTCTGAAATCTTGATATCCAAGATATATATATATATATATATATATATATATATATATATACACACACACACACACATACACACACACTGTATATGTAGCTAGATATACATAGAGACAGAGAGAGATAGATACAGATATATAGTTACAGACAGATAATTATGATGGAACCATTCACTTCTGGTGACAGATGGAGTCCAGATTACTTTATTGTAATTCATAGTTTATCATTAGTAACTGTACTGATTTCAGGCTCCACTGCAGTGGTCTGGTGGTCAGATGGAAAAAGAAAAGGAGGAGGTTACAGATCTCTGTTATTGTAGGACATCAAAAGGACGTGTTTTCTTTTATCAGCAACGGATGCAATGTAGTCATTAACATATCTGTACACAGAGATAAGAGAGGTAATTCTTTTAATTGAAATCCTTAACAGTATGTTACAAGATGCATCTTTATGCTATTTTTCACAGGATGCCAAGCTACGCTACTGGTTGGCTTGAACATCTGTCTTTCTATTTTTAATCTACTTGTCTTTCGGCTTAATAAATATGATAAACTGGACAGCAAGATATGACTATCGCCCCAATTAAACAAGTGTAAGGAGACTACTTAATTACAAAACTGTCACACCATGCTATTAGGCAACATTTATTCAGGATTTGCTTTTCAGCATAATAGTTATTGAAAACATATTTATATAACTATATCAAGGTATGCAGTGTGCCGGGGATGTGTCACTTTGGCATAGGTACACATAAACTTATAGTTAGTGCCTAAGATTTGCAATCAGTATGTTCTGGAGGCAATTATATTATCAAGAACTGTCTTTCTTAATTTTCTCACTTAGTGCCTCCCTTTTTGTTTCTTCTACCCAGCCCTTCACTTAATTAACACACCTTTGATTTCTATATTGCCAAAATCTTCTCATGGTGATCTCTCATAAAATGGTTATCTTATGTTTAGATAGCAGTTATCTATCTTTATGTGAGATGGTAACTTTATCAAAATTAGCATAATGCTGGCAGACCTATTTGTGATAAAACTGCTAAGTCAGATTAAGTTGTTACTATTGATACACCAATGCAAGCTTTATTTAATTCAGAAATGAACTTCCTTAACATTGGAATGTATGACTCCAGAAATACAAAAATCAAACACTGCTTAAAAATCCAGTATATGCTTTGCTCACATCAATAAATACTGTATTGCCAATTTTAATTTCATACCTCAAATACAGAAAATAAATAGCTACATGAAATTTTAAATCAAGTAGTCATGTAACTTGATTAATTAAATGCAACACTTATATTTCAGAACAGGTAAAATGGGAAAACATTATCATTTCATTTCTCCTCCCCCAAGCAGGGTGTAAGAGAGTTACAGGGTTCACTGGAAGCACCCCTAAAGCATAAACATAGCAGAATCATCCAAAAGGCAGCCTGACTCCACTAAATCCACACACCATTCATTTAGGACAGACTTTGTACCACCTATGCCCTTGTGCTTTAAGTAAGTGTTAGGGGCATCCAGACTTTTCTGTGTGTATTTCAGCTTTCATATGGACTAGACTGAATACAACTCCTTCAGTGTCCTAATTTGTAAGCAACAGCTTTATAGTCTGTAAGCCCTTCTCCACAGACGTCCTGCTGGTCAGCTTTTACTCACCACTTCCTAACAGACACAGACGTTTACTCATATTGCTCTTATTCAAACTGTTTCTTTCTCTTATATTTCCTTCATTTCTTCTAGACTTGCTAATCCTGTTATTTATATCCCATGCCTTCAAGGAATTCCCCCCCTGGTCTCCCGCTTCCTTTCTTATCTCTCCTTGCCTGAGACAGCTATTCAGTTCTGAGCTTGTATTTGCACACATTCATCATTGACACAGTGCGCAGTTAATATATGTGCACAGTCACCGCTGACACAGTGCGCAGTTAATATTTGTGCACAGTCACCGCTGACACAGTGCGCAGTTAGTATTTGTGCACAGTCATCACTGACACAGTGCGCAGTTAATATATGTGCACAGTCACCGCTGACACAGTGCGCAGTTAATATTTGTGCACAGTCACCGCTGACACAGTGCGCAGTTAATATTTGTGCACAGTCACCGCTGACACAGTGCAGAGTTAATATTTGTGCACAGTCACCGCTGACACAGTGCGTAGTTAATATTTGTGCACAGTCACCGCTGACACAGTGCAGAGTTAGTATTTGTGCACAGTCACCGCTGACACAGTGCGCAGTTAATATATGTGCACAGTCACCACTGACACAGTGCACAGTTAATATTTGTGCACAGTCACCGCTGACACAGTGCGCAGTTAATATTTGTGCACAGTCACCGCTGACACAGTGCAGAGTTAGTATTTGTGCACAGTCACCGCTGACACAGTGCAGAGTTAATATTTTTTGCACAGTCACTGCTGACACAGTGCACAGTTAGTATTTGTGCACAGTCACCGCTGACACAGTGCGCAGTTAATATATGTGCACAGTCACCGCTGACACAGTGCGCAGTTAATATTTGTGGACAGTCACCGCTGACACAGTGCAGAGTTAATATTTGTGCACAGTCACCACTGACACAGTGCACAGTTAGTATCTGTGCACAGTCACCACTGACACAGTGCACAGTTAGTATCTGTGCACAGTCACCGCTGACACAGTGTGCAGTTAATATATGTGCACAGTCACCGCTGACACAGTGCAGAGTTAATATTTGTGCACAGTCACCGCTGACACAGTGCAGAGTTAATATTTGTGCACAGTCACCGCTGACACAGTGCACAGTTACTATTTGTGCACAGTCACCAATGACACAGTGCAGAGTTAGTATTTGTGCACAGTCACCGCCGACACAGTGCACAGTTAGTATTTGTGCACAGTCATCGCTGACACAGTGCAAAGTTAGTATTTGTGCACAGTCACCACTGACATAGTGCACAGTTAGTATTTGTGCACAGTCACCACCGACACAGTGCACAGTTAGTATTTGTGCACAGTCACCGCTGACACATTGCACAGTTAGTATTTGTGCACAGTCACCGCTGACACAGTGCAGAGTTAGTATTTGTGCACAGTCACCGCCGACACAGTGCACAGTTAGTATTTGTGCACAGTCATCGCTGACACAGTGCAAAGTTAGTATTTGTGCACAGTCACCACTGACATAGTGCACAGTTAGTATTTGTGCACAGTCACCACCGACACAGTGCACAGTTAATATTTGTGCACAGTCACCGCTGACACAGTGCAGAGTTAGAATTTGTGCACAGTCTCCACTGACATAGTGCATAGTTAGTATTTGTGCACAGTTACTGCTGACACAGTGCACAGTTAGTATTTGTGCACAGTCTCCGCTGACAGAGTGCACAGTTAGTATTTGTGCACAGTCACCATTGACAAAGTGCACAGTTAATATTTGTGCACAGTCACCGCTGACACAGTGCACAGTTAATATTTGTGCACAGTCACCGCTGACACAGTGCAGAGTTAGTATTTGTGCACAGTCACCGCTGACACAGTGCAGAGTTAGTATTTGTGCACAGTCACCACTGACACAGTGCAGAGTTAGTATTTGTGCACAGTCACCGCCGACACAGTGCACAGTTAGTATTTGTGCACAGTCACCACTGACACAGTGCACAGTTAATATATGTGCACAGTCACCGCTGACACAGTGCAGTGTTAGTATTTGTGCACAGTCACCACTGACACAGTGCAGAGTTAGTATTTGTGCACAGTCACTGCTGACACAGTGCACAGTTAGTATTTGTGCACAGTCACCGCTGACACAGTGCACAGTTAGTATTTGTGCACAGTCACCGCTGTGCACAGTCACCGCTCACACAGTGCGCAGTTAATATATGTGCACAGTCACCACTGACACAGTGCGCAGTTAATATATGTGCACAGTCACCGCTGACACAGTGCAGAGTTAATATTTGTGCACAGTCACCGCTGACACAGTGCAGAGTTAATATTTGTGCACAGTCACCGCTGACACAGTGCAGTTAGTATTTGTGCACAGTCACCGCTGACACAGTACACAGTTAATATATGTGCACAGTCACCGCTGACACAGTGTAGAGTTAGTATTTGTGCACAGTCACCGCTGACACAGTGCAGAGTTAGTATTTGTGCACAGTCACAGCTGACACAGTGCACAGTTAATATTTGTGCACAGTCACCGCTGACACAGTGCAGAGTTAGTATTTGTGCACAGTCTCCACTGACACAGTGCAGAGTTAGTATTTGTGCACAGTCACTGCTGACACAGTGCACAGTTAGTATTTGTGCGCATTTTCCGCTGACACAGTGCACAGTTAGTATTTGTGCACAGTCACCACTGACACAGTGCACAGTTAATATTTGTGCACAGTCACCGCTGACACAGTGCAGAGTTAGTGTTTGTGCACAGTCACCGCTGACACAGTGCAGAGTTAGTATTTATGCACAGTCACCACTGACACAGTGCAGAGTTAGTATTTGTGCACAGTCACTGCTGACACAGTGCACAGTTAGTATTTGTGCGCATTCTTCGCTGACACAGTGCACAGTTAGTATTTGTGCACAGTCACCACTGACACAGTGCACAGTTAATATTTGTGCACAGTCACCGCTGAGACAGTGCAGAGTTAGTATTTGTGCACAGTCACCGCTGACACAGTGCAGAGTTAGTATTTATGCACAGTCACCACTGACACAGTGCAGAGTTAGTATTTGTGCACAGTCACCGCCGACACAGTGCACAGTTAGTATTTGTGCACAGTCACCACTGACACAGTGCACAGTTAATATATGTGCACAGTCACCGCTGACACAGTGCGGAGTTAGTATTTGTGCACAGTCACCACTGACAGTGCAGAGTTAGTATTTGTGCACAGTCACAGCTGACACAGTGCACAGTTAGTATTTGTGCACAGTCACCGCTGACACAGTGCACAGTTAGTATTTGTGCACAGTCACCGCTGACACAGTGCACATTTAATATATGTGCACAGTCACCGCTCACACAGTGCGCAGTTAATATATGTGCACAGTCACCACTGACACAGTCCGCAGTTAATATATGTGCACAGTCACCGCTGACACAGTGCAGAGTTAATATTTGTGCACAGTCACCGCTGATACAGTGCAGAGTTAATATTTGTGCACAGTCACCGCTGACACAGTGCAGTTAGTATTTGTGCACAGTCACCTCTGACACAGTGCGCAGTTAATATATGTGCACAGTCACCGCTGACACAGTGCAGAATTAGCATTTGTGCACAGTCACCGCTGACACAGTGCAGAGTTAATATTTGTGCACAGACACCGCTGACACAGTGCACAGTTAGTATTTGTGCACAGTCACCACTGACACAGTGCACAGTTAGTATTTGTGCACAGTCACCACTGACACAGTGCACAGTTAGTATTTGTGCACAGTCCCCACTGACACAGTGCACAGTTAGTATTTGTGGACAGTCACCACTGACACAGTGCACAGTTAGTATTTGTGCACAGACACAGTGCGCAGTTAATATTTGTGCACAGTCACCATTAACTGAGTATGCTCAACTGTCTCTTTAGTGTGTTTTTATTTTCCATAGATGTGTCCCTGCAAGCAAATAGATATGTATGTAACAGTGAAGTCTGCAATTTGAACAACAGTCTTTGGGCTATATTTTTATGTAAGTTATAAATGTTACAGCAGCCTAAAACAAAGAACTTTGCCCACTATAATAGCGCCATTTCTTAGACCACAGCAGTTCCACTGGTACATTATCCTTCAACTGTGCTCCATTGATTGTTTTAGCAGTCCACTGTCACCCTTGTTTAAGTTTATGTTTTCTTCTTTGCCCATATGTTTGTGCAATCACTTTCAGTTCTAAGCCAATAATTTCCAGGCCTGCAGTCTTACATTCTGGCTTACTTTTTCTCATTGTTTTGCTGACCTGTTGGTGTTAAGGGGGAAGCTTTGGAATTGCATTTTGAAGGCCATAGAAACATCCTTACCATTACACAATTGTTCAAACAGTCAAGTACAATTTTTTACTATTATACATCACCATTATTCAGGTCAAAGTGATATTATCGTTCCTTTTACTTATTGCTGTCAGCAGATTTGGTGCTGTTTAAGTTCAGTCACTGATTATTTTCTTTGTTTCTTTTCCAAGTTTTAAACCCACTTAATTTGCTCTCACTAATGATTGGGCTCACTCCACTCCCCAAGCATACCCAAAATTCCCACCCAACCTTTTTTACTCTACGTTTATACTTCCAGAGCATGACCCACATGTTCATCAGGCTAATACCTTTGGTTATCTCCAGAAGAAAACCAGTCATCTCTCTTTCAAAGTATACTACTCCTTGTCTCCTATAACTATCATATTACATTCTCTACATCCAACCCAGTGCCCTCCTAACATTTTCTAAACTTAATTTGCAATAAAGATAAAACCTAAGTTAAATAAGATGCCCTACATCAGATAAGATTAGTATTCCTCCTCACTCTACTAGCCTTCATCACCAATTATCAAATCTATCTTCTTGAAATACTTAGGACTTCGACCAGTCCTCACAAAGAACATCAACATCTACCCAGCCTGTCCTTTTCCATAACACTGTATCTCTGCAAACAAACATCTGGTTTATGTATCTATAACTATCTCTAAACTAAGTATCCAAATTTATGATCAAATACAAAACCAGAACCTAAATATATCTGGCCACTCTCTTCTCCCTCTAAAATATCAATTCAAAAAAATAGTGGACATAGCTGCCCCCAAACCAGGCCCACTGTTCATAAAACCATCACTTCCAACCCCAAAATAAACTGGTAACCTAATCATTTTCAACAAAAAAAACAGAACCCAAAGAAGAAAGAATGTACCTCAGTTTAGAAGACAATGATGTAAGAGAAGAGTTTCTTAATTTAATAAATACGGACATACATATAAAGATCAGTGAAAAAAGTACACTACAGAAAGTCAATAAAACCTAAAAAGTTAGAAGTTTGATAAAACATATCAATACAGTAATTAGAACCATTCATAGAAAGTCATGCAATGTCTCTCTCTCTCTTTTGGCTTTTCCCAGTTAGGGGTCATTACAGCGGATCACCTTGTCCCCTCATGATTGGCAGTGGAATTTTTACAGTGTTGAGTTGCCAGCCCGGTGCCCACCCTTCTACAGAAGGCACACACATGCCCAGACTCATGTCTAGGGCCAATTTTAGCATGTCCAATCCACTTGCAGCATGTCTTTGGGGATGTGGGAGGAAACCAGATCACCCGGAGGAAACCCACACGACCACAGGGAGGACATGCAGACTCTGCACAGAAGACACCCCAGCCGAAGATCGAATTGGAGAGCCTCTTGCTGTGAGGTGACAACGCTAACCGCTGCACCACCATGGCCATCCTAAATTCATGCAATGTAACAGAAGTAAATAGGATATATTAATGTGCAGCTAAATTAATAACAGATAAGGTCTTACCAGAAAAACACAGGGCAGTGAGGGAAAGGAATGGGAGAAATCAAATGCCATCACGGAAATATCAAATAGTGATAACTATAAAGAATTTAAGAAAAGAAGTGTCACTGTTAGTAGAGTAAAGAAGAGGTGAACAGATCAACAAAAATACTCAAAAACTAGACGTGATAAAAGCCATGCACACTATCAGAAGAGATTAGGATCTATCGTGCACTATCACAAAAAATAAACTAAAATATCAGTACAGGCAGAAAAACTTAGATTTGTAAAGTGAAATATAAAGAAAAAGCATAAAATAAGCAATATATCGGTGACAGAAAAATGTTTTAGACAGAATTGGGAAACAAGGCAAAAGGAGTTGAAACACCATAAAAAAAGAAGTAGGTGCATTTTGGAGAAATATCTATAAGGATCCTGTGGAACATAACAAAGAAGCTGAAGAAAAGTATAAGAATAATTTGTTCAAATGTACAGGATTAATAAATGAGACAAAGCAACAGCCAGAGCAATTCAAACAAAATGAAGATAATCTCATAACTGGAAAACCCAAGGCCCAGATGCAGTACCTAACTTTTGGCTACAAGTATTAACATCTTTACAAGTAGATTTAGCCATGAGTAAGAACTATTTATATGCACACTCCAAACAGATGCCAACCTGGTTAAATACTCCTACTTAAAAGTGAACCTACAAGCTATCCAAAAACTATAGACCGATAATTTGTCTTCTGACCATGTATAAACTATACAGTGGAATGATGCCGAAAGAGTTTATAGTCATTTAGAAGAAAACTCAATCATGGCAATAGAACAAAAGGGTAACACGGGATCATTATAATGGAAAACTGTAAAAAGGGGAAGAATCTAAGTATGGCATGTACAAATAACAAAAAAGCATTTGACAGTATCCCACATTCATGGATGAAAGATTGCTTAAACATGTATAAGATACACCCTATAATGATCAGTTCAATTACAGTGACCATGAAACAGTCGCAAACAACTTTGCAGTTAAACCATGATAAAGGACAAGTTATTATTCCAGGAGTAAAAATTCAAATGGGGAATATTAAGGATGACTCTCTGCTCTGAGAGTGCTGATGGAGAAGTACAGAGAAGGTCAGAAGGAGTTGCATTGTGTCTTTGTGGATTTAGAGAAAGCATATGACAGGGTGCCTAGAGAGGAGTTGTGGTATTGTATGAGGAAGTCGGGAGTGTCAGAGAAGCATGTAAGAGTGATACAGGATATGTACGAGGGTAGTGTGACAGCAGTGAGGTCTGTGGTGGGAGTGATGGATACATTTAAGGTGGAGGTGGGATTACATCAAGGATCAGCTCTAAGCCCTTTCTTATTTGCAATGGTGATGGACAGGTTGACAGACGAGATCAGACAGGAGTCTCCATGGACTATGATGTTTGCAGATGACATTGTGATATGTAGTGAGAGTAGGGAACAGGTGGAGGAGACCCTGGAGAGGTGGAGATATGCTCTAGAGAGAAGAGGAATGAAGGTCAGCAGGACTAAGACAGAAAATGTGTGTGTGAATGAGAGGGAGGATAGAGGAATGGTGAGGATGCAGGGAGTAGAGGTGGTGAAGGTGGATGAGTTTAAATACTTGGGATCAACAGTTCAGAGTAATGGTGAGTGTGGAAGAGAGGTGAAGAAGAGAGTACAGGCAGGATGGAGTGGGTGGAGAAGATTGTCAGGAGTGATTTGTGACAGACGAGTACCAGTAAGAGTGAAAGGGAAGGTCTACAAGAGGGTAGTGAGACCAGCTATGTTATATGGGTTGGAGACAGTGGCACTCACAAAAAGGCAGGAGTCAGAGCTTGACGTTGCAGAGTTGAAGATGTTAAGATTTGCACTGGGTGTGACGAGGGTGGACAGGATTAGGAATAAGTATATTAGAGGGTCAGCCCAGGTTGGAAGGTTTGGAGACAAAGCCAGAGAGGCAAGATTACATTGGTTTGGACATGTGCTGAGAAGGGATGCAGAGTATATTGGGAAAAAGATGCTAAGAATGAAGCTGCCAGGTAACAGGAAAAGAGGAAGGCCTAAGATAAGGTTTATGGATGTGGTGAGAGAGGACATGCAGGTAGTTGGTGTGACAGAGTAAGATGCAGAGGACAGGAAGAAATGGAAGCAGTTGATCTGCTGTGGCAACCCCTAACGGAAGCAGCCGAAAGAAGAAGAAGACTCTTTGTCACCGCTCCTCTTTTGTCTTGCCATGAACTGATTAAGCTGTTTACTTAACAGATTAGGTCATGGATACAATTTGGATCTCGGAAAATAAAAAAGTATGAAGACTTCTCATCTTCTTTTGTGGATGATTTAGAACTGTATAGTTCATCAAATGAGGATGCGAAAGCAAAACTGCAAAGGGTCAAAACTTTTTCAAATAATATAAGAATGTCATTTGGTCTTGAAAAATATGCAAATGTAGCCTTTAAAGCAGGAATGCTGCAGCACCAAGAAAAAATCAGCCTGGGACAGGAATGCGATATAAAAGAACTTGAGCAAGATGGAATGTATAAAGATCAACAATAAAACATGAACAAATGTGAATAAAACATATGGAATATTTTAGAAGACTAAAATGAATACTGAAAACAGCACCGACATCTAGGAACAAAGCCCAAGCTATAAACCAATTTGGTCTTTTTGTCCTAACTTACAATTTTGGAGCAACTGACTGACCCTAAAAGGTACTGGATCATTTGGAACAGGAAAAGAAGAAAAATGCTTCATGCTTATCAATGATTTATAAAAATGAGTGTGTGTATACCAAGATTATATATTCTCCAATCTGAAGGAGGTATGCGCCCCCTCGAAACTAATTACATGAGTAGATCTGCAGTCATAGGACTGCATACATATCTGCTTAACTCACAAGATCCAAACATACAGAAAGTTTTAAAACATGAGGAGAACAAGTCTAAGATGGCTTCCCTGCTTAGATTTGCAGAAGCATATCGGTGTCAAGTGGGAACGGAAATCAAAACAGAAGAAGATAAAAATTAGGTATCGAGTGAATGTTCCAAAAACAAAAGAAAGAATATAAGGTGAAGGATAAAGAAGGGAAGAAATCTACAAAATGCATAAATATAGTAGCAAGTACAGGAAACTTCTGGAACAAACTCATGTGAATCACAATCTAAAGCAGGAATGGTTAAGGAGATGTAAATTTATACCAAAAGATGAAAGGTAAATATTGATGGCCCAGGACAGTGGACTATGTATGGATTGGTTTACAAAGTCCATTGAACACATGGGAGAAAAAGACAAATGCAGGTTTTGTAAAACATAATTGGAAACGGTTATACATGATGTCACTGGTTGTGAGATACTAACGGCAGGACTGTATATTGAAACGTTAATTATGTGGCAAAACTGTTACATTGGGGATTGTGTAAACATTATAAGATTGAAGTAGCTGAAAAACAGTGGAAACATGAGCAACAAGGCATTATAGAAAATGAAGTTTATATTACATAGGCTCACCCATTACCAAAAATAGATGTGAGAAAACCAGCTATAGCAGTCCATTAAAAGAAGACAAAATCATTGATCTTTGAAATTGCTACACCCAGTGACTACAGTGTCTTTATTTATTTTATTTGACATTTGTTAACCGGAATAGTCCAACTGAGCAAAAGCCCTTTTTCAATGGAGGCCTGGGGAGAAAAGCTCCATGGTATAACAAGTACTTACATCACAATATCAAGTAAGGGACAATAGTAAAATGAAGTAGGAATAAATGCTAGGCATTACAGATATAACACATTATACAACGACACCCTATTAATATTCCAAAACTTGCATGCTGATTGGTCAGCGTGCATGTTGTAAATCAGAGTTATAGTAATGGAAAAAGGTCCGGTCGCCCGGACTTTTTCCATTAGTATAACTCTTTTTTTACAGCAATGGAGAACGCAAGTTCTCCATTGCTTTTTGCACACTATCTCGCTATGTTAAATGAGTTTAACATAGCGAGACAGCTTTAAAAAAAGTAACGGAGATCTTCCTATCTCTGTTGCTTTTTTTAAAGGTGTCTCACTATGTTAAATGGGTTTAACATAGCGAGGCAGCTTTAAAAAAAGCAACGGAGATTCTCTGTTGCTTTTTTTAAATTTGTCTCACTATGTTAAACTCCTTTAAGATAGCGAGACACTTTGTAAAAAGCAACGGAGATCTTGCTTTCTCCATTGCTTCCACCCAGAGCTCTGATGTACTGCGTAAGCATACGTATGCGCAGTACATCAGAAATGCTACAGAATACCAGACAGCTGCGGAAGGGCAGCAAGGAGGCATTATACAATGCCATTATTTAAGAAAAGTAATTATTTTTTTTCTTAAATAATGTCATTGTATAATAGCAATAACCCACTTCTGGGTGTGGGTAATGCTGGATTTACCTACGGTTGTCTTTGTTTGGCCACTCGGACTTCGCCCTCGTGGCCAAACCACACCCACCGTGTGTAAATCCAGCATTACCCACACCCAAGTGTGGGTTATTGCTATAATATTTCACAGAGCACCATAGTAATTTAGATACAATAGCAGAAAACAATGCAATATGCAATCTTCCTTGATATAAAGCACTATTACACCATTTCTGTTACAACTATTTATTGTATAACTGAGATTCATTATGTAGAATTTGTGAAAAAGGAGATAAATGAAGTAATTCTCAGTGAAAAGTTAATTAAGAGAGGAGAACAGATTATAGGATAGTGTGAAAGGAAGTCACCTACTTAGTAAAATGTTAATTAAGAGAGGACACCATTCATAGCACTGGAGATTAAGCATGTATGCTGGTTTTGATAGGAAGTAAAGGTGGAGGAGATAGTGATAAGGAGAGTTCGGTCAATATTAAAGTAGGAAAAAAAGAGAGAGTTATCAAGGAGGTAAGGAATAAAGTGAAGATAAATACAGGGAGAACTAGGCTAAGAAATTCCACATAAGATGATATGCAGTAGTAAATATAAGAGCACAGTAACGCAAGAGTGAGAACTGGATTATGGAAGAGAGAGTTCAAGTAGGATATTTACAGCAACATATCCAGGTGCCATTTAGATAATCTTTTAGCGTGCTCTTGAAGTCATGAGTCTGGTTGATTTTTCAAAGAAATGTGGGAAGTTTGTTCCAGTAGAGCACTGGTAGGTAGCTGTACAGTTTTTGTGTGAAAAAGCTCTTGGGTCTGGATTTCTAGGTGAAATTGATCAGAGCTCTTAAGAGTTTGAGAGGGGGATGGAAGGAGACTAAATAGGAGATGTTAGGGTAGGAGGAGGATTTGTGTACAATGGAATCTATGAAGGAAATTTATGATTGTTGAAGTCGATGAGGGAACTCTAGCCAGTTTAAAAACCTAAGAGCGAGACAGTGATATGACTTAAGTGGGTTATTAGATACAAATCTATCTATTTTATTGTAGGTGGTTTCAAATTTTGTGAGGAGGTTAGATTACTTATAGAGAGACAAAATTCATAAAATACCAGGATTTGCAGGCAGAAATGAGGGCAATGTGGAAGGAGGATACCCAGGCAGTTCCAATAGTAGTAGGAGCAACGGGTCTTATAAAAAAAAAAATGACAATCGTACTTAGATATGTTACCGATACATGTAACTCCATATGAATTGCAGGAGTTGATACTGGGCACATTGCGGGTGCTGCAAAGAGCACTTCTGGCTAACATCAAAGATTGAAACAATACTAATTTCATGGACTTTAATTATACTTTGACTTAGGACTGGGTTCCATTCCCGCCATGGTACTAGAAACACAAAAGACTTGGAGAAATTAAAAAAGAAATACCCGAATTTAACAATGCTGAACTTCTAATAAAAACTCCTAAAATCAACACTAGGAAAACTGTATGTTTAACAGCAGTTTATATACCACCAGGGAATAACAATGAGCCTACTGAGAACATCCTGTATTGCATATCCAAACAAATTAATGAGGAAACTACAATACTCAGAAGCTTAAATATAGACTGGCAACTCAAATTCCACTACCTCCACTGAGTAAATAAACTTATACAACTTCAAACTATTAACAACAACATAAGTTCAGGGAGATACTCAACATTAAACTGGAGTCTTACAACAAACCAGACAAACTGACAAATGTAGACGGTCTCTCAGATAGCACAAGTGACCACATGCAAACATATGCCATTACAACTCACTATAACCTAGATAAACAGATTATTTATAACCAAATACAAAATACAACTAGGCTCTCCTCAGTATGGAGAATATCGATATCTGTTCAGTAGCAGAAACCTGGTTCAAGGCTCCTGAGAGCACCCCAGCACTACCAGGTTATACCTCATACCATGCTTTTCGGCCCCAAAACTTGGACCGAACCACAAAAGGAGGGGGAGTATCCATATTCATCAAAGATACCCACACCTCCAGGTAAGTGGCACTGCACGAAGCATCGGAAACCATCCATGTGCAACTAACAGTGGGCAAAACTGCCTTTCAGTTTGTAGCCGGCTACAGACCACCTTCCCAAACTCAGGAACCCCACTCGGCTTTCCTGAGAACACTGGAGAATATGAAGGTCTCTCCAAACACCATTATATTGGGTGACTTCAACTACCCAAACATAGACTGGGAGCACTACTCAAGCCCCAACACCCTCGCCCAACGGTTCCTAGAATTTATAAACTCAAATGCTATGGAACAACTGGTCACCGCTCCCACAAGAGGGGAAAACATATTGGACCTGATCATCACAAACATGGAGACTCTATGTTCCATATCAGAGGTATACCCCTCATTGGTAAGATCTGACCATAAATTAATCTCACTGGACATCCATATCCTGTCCCCACCCCCAGCCAAGGAAACCACGGTGAAGAACTTCTCAAAAGCAAACTTCACACTTCTCAAAACTGAGGTGGAATCCTTCAAAGCCCCCGGGCCAGTGGAAAATATGGCCCAAACCGCAGAATCCCTTACAAACGCATTCTATGGACACCTACAGGAATGCATGGATTGTGCTATCCCAAATAAAACCAAGACTCACTCCTCCAAAGGCAGGAGACCTGTCTGGTGGACCCCAGCCATAAATAAGCTATACAACAGAAGGAGGAAGCTACTACATGATAGAGCAAAATCCCAAAAAGGGAAGGCATCTCTGATCAGTACTAGCAAGAAACTATGATCCCTCATAAAATCTTCTAAGGCCAGCTTCGAAAGAAAAATTGCACAAGATGCTAAAGATAATTTCAAGGCCTTCTTTAGTTATGTCAGGAACCTGGGTGGCAACTCCCAGATATGCTCTGAGTTAGTGCAAAATGACAAAAAATACACTGAACCCACAAACATTGCCAACATCCTGGCAGACAGGTTCAGTGCAAACTTCTCCCCCCCTTCCCCCCCAAAAGAGCAAATGTCTATCCCAACAGAGTGTAGCCTCCCTGACATCACAGATGCACAGGTGAGAGCTGCCCTCTCCAAAGCAAAAAACACAGCATCAATGGGACAGGAAGGTGTCCCGGGCTGCGTCTTACACAAGCTCCAAGAAGAACTGAACCCTCACATAAAGTTACTGTTCAATCTCAGCCTTACTACAGGATATGTACCCGAGGAATGGCGTACAGCAACAGTGGTCCCACTCCACAAAGGTGGTGCCACAACGGACCCTGGAAACTATCGCCCTATAAGCCTGACTAGCCTGGTCTGCAAAGCTAGGGAGCGTATCATCATGGAACTCATAAACAAAGACATTGGGAACCTCCAAACGCTGGATCCTACCCAATTCGGCTTTGTTAAGGGCAGATCTTGCCTCTTGAACCTGGTCGACTTCTTTGAAGCAGTCACCAAGGCCATAGATGAAGGGAAAGTAGTCCACACAGCCTACCTGGACCTCACAAAAACCTTCGACACACTACCCCACTCGGGCACCATAAATAAGCTCACCAGTTTAAATATCAACCCCTATGTCACAAGATGGGTTGCAAACTGGCTCAGGGATAGAACCCACATGGTCAGAATTGCAGGTGCCATGTCAGACTCTAAACCAGTTACAAGTGGCATCCCACAAGGCTCAGTCCTGGGACCTCTCTTGATCGGTATATATTTCTCTGAGGTACAGGCTAACACGGGAGGACTATGGCTGACCCAAGTTCGCAGATGACTGCAAACTGGGTGCCATAACCGACTCGCTGACTGACACAAGCATCCTCCAAAAGGGTCTCACAGAGACAGATAACTGGTGCCAGAGCCATGGCCTAAAGCTAAATGCCAAAAAGTGCATAGTCATCCCCTTTGGGAAAAACAAAGTGCCCACAAATTACCACATAGGTGGTAATCCATTAAGTACGGAAGAAGTAATTAGGGATTTGGGGATCCAAGTAGATAGCAATCTCTCCTTTGACAATCACATTGCCAAAGTGGTTAGAAAGACCTTCTATATTGCCCACCTTATCACGAAAGGGTTCACATCTAGATCAAGAGAGGTCATTGTGCCCCTCTACTCATCACTCATCAGGCCCATAATTGAATACAATGCCCCATTTGGGATGTACCTTACCAGACACCTGCAGCAACTGGAAAGACCCCAAACGTACCTCACAAAGAGGATCAAGGGACTCAAACAGATGCCCTACACAGTTAGGCTAAAGAAACTCCAGCTCTACTTGTTTTTTTACTGCCTACTCAGAGGCGATCTGTGCCTGACGTATAAAGCCATGTCCAACCCAGAATTAATGGACATGCTCCACCTCAGGAAATCCAAATCCATTAGAGCTACACGCTCTAGGGACTTAAACCTCAGCACAGAAATAAATAGGACATGCTGGAGGGACGGATTCATATCCCAGAGGCTCCCCTCACTCTGGAACAAAATCCCAATCCATGTTAGGCAAAGCCCCTCAATGACCCTCTTCAAGAGAAATCTTGACGAGTGGATGGGAGATCATAGGTTTACCCCTGGGATCTCTTCTGTGTCCCTAATAGACAGAGGCACAGTAAACTAACCTTAAAAGGGCTATCTTATGTGACCTACTATACAGAGACACAGTCAACTAATCTTAAAGGGTGGCGAAAGCCAAACACACTCTGGCTAGGCTTATAAATGCCCTAGGGCAGATAGCCTAGTATCAACCTATGAACAAATTTCTACAAAAATATTTTAAATGAAACACTAAAACAATATAACTGGAATGTACTTATAACAATGCCACTAGATACTATGTATTTTTACAGACCTTTAATAATCATAGGAAGTTACTAGGCTATTGGCTCTGAGGACCTTACAAGCCTAGCCAAGAATTTAGCCCACATTCCAACAAGTAAGCACCCTATGCCACTGTCCAGCAGGGACATAGGTAGAATCCCAGGGGTGTATTTTCTGTTCCCCATCCAGTTATCCAGGTTGTGCTTAAAAAGGTTTAATGAGGTACTCTGCTTTAAATGGAGAGGGAGTCTATTCCACAAAAGGGGGGAGTCTCTGGGACACAAATCTGTCCCTCCAACAAGTCCAATTGATGTCACAGACCAGGTTGAGGTCTCGTGTGCGGGCTACTCGAGTGAATCTTGACTTGCGAATATGCAGCAGTCCCATCAGGGCGGGGTCTGGGATTTCTTTGTGTGCTAGACAGAGGTCACCTCTGAGTCTGCAGGAGACTGAGTAGACGGGTAGATGACTGATGCCCTGGATTCTCTGGGTGAATTATCTCTGTGGTCTCTCCATCTAGCACCAATATGTAATAAGAGTAAAGCATGGAAAAATTTGTATAAAAATAGAACAAAAAATGCTTTCCAGCAATTTAGACATCTTAGAAACCTTGTAAGACACCATTTCAAATAGGACAAGCAAATACTATACCAACCAACCAACAAGACAAACATCAAAACAACCTAAAATATGTTTGATCATCACTAAATAAAGTATCTACCCAGCCAAGACAACCACTTCCTATTCAAAACAGAAAATATGATATACTCTATCCCCACACAGTTAAATTCTTAATTTATACAGTCAATATTATCTGTCTTGGACACTAATACATCGGACCCCCTCTCTCAATCCCTGTCCAACTAAAACTACCCACAGCTCTTCAGTTTTAGTCCAGTACCCACCTCACTCATAATAAAGTTGCCCTGCTCCTTAAACTAAAAAGTCCATGGCTGTAGATCAACTGCCATCAGACCACCTACAAATGGTCACAGAAATCATAGCCTTCCCTATGTCCATACTAATTAATAAGTCCTTAGCAGAAAGATACATCCCATCACTGCTGGAAAAAATCCTACATCATAACACTGCATAAAGGTAGCACATCTACAGAGTTTGATAACTATAGACCAAAAGCAATTATTTTCCCAGACTCCAAAATATTAGAAAAATGCATCCATATACCGCTGATACAATACCTAACTTGAAATAATCTGCACTCAGAAACTCAACATAATTTTAGGCCTCAGCACAGGCCACTACTGCTCTACTACATTTTACCAGTATAATAAATCAACATAGAAACAATGACTGGCTTGTGTCCACCATGTTCTTAGACTTCTGACAGCCATTTGATACTGTCTTGCACCAGGAACTACTCAGTCAACACTCCTCAGTAGGTCTTTCACAAAACTCCTTGTCGTGGTTTCTTAGTTATCTATCTGGAAGGCAACAAGCTGTTAAAAGGCAACAAACCTACTCATCTTTTCAATCAGTTACTACAGGTGTTCCTCAGGGTTCTATCTTGGGTTCTCTCCTATTTAACATTGTTATTAATGGGTCTATATCATAAGCACAAAAATGGCTGAAAAGTGAACACGTAATGAGCGACACATTCATCGAAATGCATTTAAGTGATTTGATGAATATGTGTTAGGACAAGGAGGTAGTTTGCCAATTACATGGTGTTGCCCTTTCCTTCACTGTAGTGCGATCTCGGAGTTGGGTTTCGGGGAGTGTGTGGGTCGTAGCCCCCCCACCTGATTCGGGTTTCTAACTTTTTTTTTTTTTTGCGAACAGCCACATGAATTTTTTCTCTAGGAAAAATTTTGAAGATGTGGCCATTTGCTGTTTACAGCATTCACATTTTGTGTGTCGATGTATATGTTATCGCACATATGATCTTTCATGCTTATGATATAGACCTGTTATTAATAACCACCACACCTCCACTCACAATGCTAGTTTAGTTCAGCATGCAGATGACTCAATACTAATATGTATAGTGTCAACAATAAATAAGCTTCAAGATGTCACCCAAAAATCTTTCTCCTCTGTAGAAGCCTGGCTTAAAGAATCAAACCTCCTACTCAACCCTAAGAAAACTAAGTTAATGCATTTTACCTCAAAAAGTTGCCAAAAGCAATCTTTTACCATAAAGTCAGCTGTCACTGAAACTGTAACTCACAGTAAATCTTTAGGTGTCAGAACAGACAACAGTCTCAGTGTGACCAACATATACTGCACACCATTAAAATTTATACACCAGAAACTAGGCTCCCTTTAAAGGATCAATGGATTTCTTACAGACACTGCAAGAAAAAATCTCCAGCTACCATTTCTTACTATCAACTCTTATATGCCATTCCTATCCTAGCTTAAACAATATTCAGAGAAAGAAACTTGCCTGCTGTTACAATAAAATAGCTAAATTTGCCATTAATCTCCCTCAAATGAGTCACAATTGTCATAGCTTTAAGCAATTAAACTGGCTTGAAATGCACAACTACCTAACATATTCCCATCTAACTACAGCACACAAACTCATTCATCATCCAGAAAAATACCCTGTACTACAAAACGTATTACTACCCTACTGTCCAGCAAGGGACCTCTGTTCTAGTAACAAATTCTTACTACTCACAAGTAAGTCAAGTAATATTGTAGGAGACTCCTAATACATTGCTAAACTCTAGAATAGTATCCCCAAACAAATAAAAATCTCCAGCAAACTCAACAGTGTTAAACTAGTGCTTAAACCTCATGTTAACGAGTCCTGGTCCTGAACATATTCATCACCAGGTTAAGAATTTATGCTCACCATATGATAATCTCTAAATACTGTCCTTAAACAGAATACTCTCAACTTCTCAATGAAATGACGGAACATATTTTGTATATAACTGCTACCTGTACAATCCACTATGTTGCACATGGACTTTTTCTTTAGTAACTTCTACCTCTGTAAAATCTTAGAATGCATAAGTGTAACAACTGAATGTGTAAGAATGTAAATAGAAATGCAACTACTCTGCGTTTAGCTGGAACTTAGCATAATGCAATGTATGCCAATGGGGCTTTTCTATGCCAGCCTCCACTGAAAATGGATATTACTTAGTTGTAACTTCCTGTTAAACAAAGACAAATTTAATCCTGTCAGCACAGATACAGTTAAAATATTTTCCACTTAAGTTTCAAGAATAATACATTGTTGTGCATGCGACCGTGACATTGCAGATCTTTAGCAATGCAATGGCCATAAATATAAAATAAAGCTAAATTGTCTTTGTGTCTTTTGTATTTAAAAAAATAAATAAATAAAAATGAAAAAGTTGAATTAGTCCTGGGCTAGATATAGAAGGTTACTTATTGCACAACCACAAAAGTACTTCAATATAAAGTGATGTTTCACTGTAGGGTATCTAAACTTTTTATCATTTTAATAACAAATCAATTAGTGCAATCACCACAAATAAAATTCCCATCACTGTAAAAGCCTTATTTTTCAGAGGTTTGAAGGAGTTGTAATTATGTTTTACCTATTCTGCAAGTAAGGCAAGTCTTCTAACTTACCATTTCACTAAAGTATTAATGACCAAATCATTCAAATGTTTAGATAAAATGCTCCGTATTTTTTCACTTTGTTACTTTTATTTGCAATGAGATACTGGTATCTCAAATATCTGTATTTGCCTCAATAAAAACTCATTCTAGTACATCATTAACATAACCATAAATCCTAGAATGTGTTGTTTCTCTTGTGTTTATAATACATTTAAAAATCTTTGCTTGTATCACTAATCACTCTTCAGAGAAAATGTTTGGTGCTACTTTTTAAGATGCATAAGATAAACACTAGAAATTAATAAAGAATGATTATTATTCAAGGGCTTCCTATACATAAAAACATGATAGATCATGACATCAAAAAATGAAAATTTGAAAAACTCTGAACTGTAGCAATAGGTACTGTTACAGATTTCCATACAAATGTTATTATGCAGTCAATATCAATAAAGCAAACTGCAGGTTTCAACTAAGATTCCTCTTTACAATATGCTGCAAATAAATTGGCATGAGAGGAAGTCAGCCTTTGATTATAAGTGATATTCCTTCTTCTTTCGGCTGCTCCCATTAGGGGTCGCCAAAGCAGATCATCTGTTTCCATTTCTTCCTGTCCTCTGCATCTTGCTCTGTCACACCAACCATCTGCATTGTCCTCTCTCACCACATCCATAAACCTTATCTTAGGACTTCCTCTTTTCCTGTTACCTGGCAGCTTCATGCTTAGCAACTTTTTCCCACTATACTCTGCATCCCTCTTCAGCACATGTCCAAACCAATGTAATCTTGCCTCTCTGGCTTTGTCTCCAAACCTTCCAACCTGGGCTGACCATCCAATATACTTATTCCTAATCCTGTCCACCCACGTCACACACAGTCCAAATCTTAGCATCTTCAACTCTGCCACATCCAGCTCTGACTCCTGCTTTTTTATCAATACCACTGTCTCCAACCCTCACCACCCTCTTGTAGACCTTCCCTTTCACTCTTACTGGTACTCGTCTGTCACAAATCACTCCTGACACTATTTCCACCCACTCCATCCTGCCTGTACTCTCTTCTTCACCTCTCTTCCACACTCACCATTATTCTGAACTGTTGATCCCAAGTATTTAACCTCATCCACCATCGCCAGCTCTACTTCCTGCATCCTCACCATTAGTCTATCCTCCCTCTCATTCACACACATATACTCTTTGTCCTGCTGACCTTCATTCCTCTTCTCTCTAGAGCATATTCTCCATGTCTATAGTGTCTCCTCCACCTGTTCCCTACTCTCACTACAGATCACAATGTCATCTGCAAACATCATAGTCCACGGGGACTCCTGTCTGATCTCGTCTGTCAACCTGTCCATCACCATTGCAAATAAGAAAGTGGTCAGAGCTGATCCTTGATGTAATCCCACTTCCACCTTAAATGCATTCGTCACTCCCACCGCAGACCTCACTGCTGTCACACTACCCTTGTACATATCCTGTACCACTCTTACATACTTTTCTGACACTCCTGACTTCCTCATACAATACCACAACTCCTTCTCTAGGCACCCTGTCATATGCTTTCTCTAAGTCCACAAAGACACAATGCAGCTCCTTCTGATCTTTTCTGTACTTCTCCATCAACACTCTCAGGGCAAACATCGCATCTGTAGTTCTCTTTCCTGTCATGAAACCATACTGCTGATCACTAATCATCACCTCCCTTCTTAACCTAGCTTCCACTACTCTTTCCCATAACTTCATGCTGTGACTGATCAATTTAATCCCTCTGTAGTTACTACAGCTCTGCACATCACCCTTATTCTTAACAATCGGTACCAAAACACTTTCTCCATTCCTCAAGCATCCTGTCACTTTCCAAGATTTCATTAAACAATCTGGTTAAAAGCTCCACTGCCATTTCACCTAAACACTTTCATGGCGCCACAGGTATGTCATCTTAACCAACAGCCTTTCCATTCATCATCCTCTTCATAGCTATCCTTACTTCCTCCTTGCTAATCCACTGCACTTCATGATTCACTATCCGCACATCATCCAACCTTCTCTCCCTCTCATTCATCAGCCCCTCAAAATACTCTTTCCATCTGCTCAACACACACTCCTCACTTGTGAGTACATTTCCCTCATTATCCTTTATCAACTTTACCTGCTGCACATCTTTCCTAGCTCGGTCCCTCTGTCTAGCCAGTTGGTACAGGTCCTTTTCTCTCTCGTTAGTGTCCAACCTTTCATACAACTCTTCATACGCCTTATCCTTAGCCTTCACCACCTCTTTCTTTGCCATACACCTCATCTCCTTATACTCCTGTCTACTTTCTTCATCTCTCTGACAATCCCACTTCGTCTTCGCCAACCTCTTTTTCTGTATACTCTCCTGTACTTCCTCATTCCACCACCAGGTCTCCTTGTCCTCCTTCCTCTTTCCAGATGCCACACCAAGCACCTTTCTAGCCATCTCCCTTACTAGCTCTGCTGTAGTTACCCAGCCATTCGGTAACTCTTCACTGCCACCCAGTGCCTGTCTCAACTCTTCCCTGAACTCCACCTCACAATTACCCTTTTTCAATTTCCACCATTTGATCCTTGGTGCTGCCCTCACACTCCCTCCTCCTCCTCTTCTTGATCACCAATGTCACCCTACAAACCACCATTCTATGCTGCCTAACTACACTTTCCCCTGTCACTACTTTACAGTTCCCAATCTCCTTCAAACTGGCCCTCCTGCATAGGATATAATCCACCTGTGTGCATCTTCCTCCACTATACCCACTACTATTCACCCAGTGTCACTGCTCGACAGAGGCACAGCAAAATAATGGGCATAGTTTCTCCAACTAAAGGGGTGGCGTAAGCCACAAAACTATGGGCTAGGCTTATAAATGCCCTCGGGCAGATAGCCTAGTATGAACCTATGAACCTATAAAATGATGTTTCACTGTAGGGTATCCAAAATTTTTATCATTTTAATAACAAATTATCAGTAAGTGCAATCGCCACAAATAAAATTCCCATCACTGTAAAAGCCTTATTTTTTCAGAGGTTTGAAGGAGTTGTAATTATGTTTTACCTATTCTGCAAGTAAGGCAAGTCTTCTAACTTACCATTTCACTAAAGTATTAATGACCAAATCATTCAAATGTTTACATAAAATGCTCCGTATTTTTTCACTTTGTTACTTTTATTTGCAATGAGATACTGGTATCTCAAATATCTGTATTTGCCTCGATAAAAACTCATTCTAGTACATCATTAAGGTAACCATAAATGCTAGAATGTGTTGTTTCTCTTGTGTTTATAATAAATTTAAAAATCTTTGCTTGTATCACTAATCACTCTTCAGAGAAAATGTTTGGTGCTACTTTTTAAGATGCATAAGATAAACACTAGAAATTAATAAATAATGATTATTATTCAAGGGCTTCCTATACATAAAAACATGATAGATCATGACATCAAAAAATGAAAATTTGAAAAACTCTGAACTGTAGCAATAGGTACTGTTACAGATTTCCATACAAATGTTATGCAGTCAATATCAATAAAGCAAACTGCAGGTTTGAACTAAGATTCCTCTTTACAATATGCTGCAAATAAATTGGCATGAGAGGGAGTCAGCCTTTGATTATAAGTGATATTCCTTCTTCTTTTGGCTGCTCCCATTAGGGGTCACCAAAGTGGATCATCTGTTTCCATTTCTTCCTGTCCTCTGCATCTTGCTCTGTCACACCAACCATCTGCATTGTCATCTCTCACCACATCCATAAACCTTATCTTAGGCCTTCCTCTTTTCCTGTTACCTGGCAGCTTCATCCTTAGCATCTTTTTCCCACTATACTCTGCACCCCTCCTCAGCACATGTCCAAACCAACGTAATCTTGCCTCTCTGGCTTTGTCTCCAAACCTTCCAACCTGGGCTGACCCTCTAATATACTTATTCCTAATCCTGTACATCCTCATCACACCCAGTCCAAATCTTAGCATTTTCAACTCTGCCAGATCCAGCTCTGACTCCTGCCTTTTTGTCAATGCCACTGTCTCCAACCCTCACTACCCTCTTGTAGACCTTCCCTTTCACTCTTACTGGTACGTATCTGTCACAAATCACTCCTGACACTCATCTCCACCCACTCCATCCTGACTGTACTCTCTTCACCTCTCTTCCACACTCACCATTACTCTGAACTGTTGATCCCAAGTATTTAAACTCATCCACCATCGCAACCTCTACTCCCTGCATCCTCACCATTAGTCTATCCTCCCTCTCATTCATACACATATACTCTTAGTCCTGCTGACCTTCATTCCTCTTCTCTCTAGAGCATATTTCCACCTCTATAGGGTCTCCTCCACCTGTTCCCTACTCTCACTACAGATCACAATGTCATCTGCAAACATCATAGTCCACGGGGACTCCTGTCTGATCTCGTCTGTCAATCTGTCCATCACCATTGCAAATAAGAAAGGGGTCAGAGCTGATCCTTGATGTAATCCCACTTCCACCTTAAACGCACTCATCACTCCCACTGCAAACCTCACTGCTGACACACTACCCTTGTACATATCCTGTACCACTCTTACATACTTCTCTGACACTCCTGACTTTCCTCATACAATACCACAACTCCTCTCTAGGCACCCTGTCATATGCTTTCTCTAAGTTCAGAAAGACACAATGCAGCTCCTTCTGATCTTTCTGTACTTCTCCATCAACACTCTCAGGGCAAACATCGCATCTGTAGTTCTCTTTCCTGTCATGAAACCATACTGCTGATCACTAATCATCACCTCCCTTCTTAACCTAGCTTCCACTACTCTTTCCCATAACTTCATGCTGTGACTGATCAATTTAATCCCACTGTAGTTACTACAGCTCTGCACATCACCCTTATTCTTAACAATCGGTACCAAAACACTTTCTCCATTCCTCAAGCATCCTGTCACTTTCCAAGATTTCATTAAACAATCTGGTTAAAAGCTCCACTGCCATTTCACCTAAACACTTTCATGCTTCCACAGGTATGTCCATCTGAACCAACAGCCTTTCCAGTCTTCATCCTCTTCATAGCTATCCTTACTTCCTCCTTGCTAATACACAGCACTTCATGATTCACTATCCAGACATCATCCAGCCTTCTCTCCCTGTCATTGTCTTCATTCATCAGCCCCCCAAAGTACTCTTTCCATCTGCTCAACACACTCTCCACTTGTGAGTACATTTCCCTCATTATCCTTTATCAACTTTACTTGCTGCACATCTGTCTTAGCTCGGTCCCTCTGTCTAGCCAATCGGTACAGGTCCTTTTCTCCCTCGTTAGTGTCCAACCTTTCATACAACTATTCATATGCCTTATCCTTAGCCTTCACCACCTTTTTCTTTGCCATGCACTTCATCTCCTTATACTCCTGTCTACTTTCTTCATCTCTCTGACAATCCCACTTCTTCTTCGCCAACCTCTTTTTCTGTATACTCCCCTGTACTTCCTCATTCCACCACCAGGACTCCTTGTCCTCCTTCCTCTTTCCAGATGCCACACCAAGCATCTATCTAGCCATCTCTCTTACTAGCTCTGCTGTAGTTACCCAGCCATTTGGTAACTCTTTACTGCCACCCAGTGCCTGTCTTAACTCTTCCCTGAACTCCAACTCACAATTACCCTTTTTCATTTTCCACCATTTGATCCCTGGTGCTGCCCTTACACTCCTCCTCCTCTTCTTGATCACCAATGTCATCCTAAAAACCACCATCCAATGCTGCCTAACTACAATTTCCCCTGTCACCACTTTACAGTTCCCAATCTCCTTCATACTGGCCCTCCTGCATAGGATATAATCCACCTGTGTGCATCTTCCTCCACTCTTCTATGTCACCCTATGCTCCACCCTTTTGTTAAAATATGTATTCACCACAGTCATGTCCATCCTTTTCACAAAATCCACTACCATCTGACATTCTGCATTCCTTTGCTTAACACCATACCTACCCATCACTTCCTCATCCCCTCTGTTCCCTTCACCAACAAGCCCATTGAAATCTGATCTAATCACTACTCTCTCACCCTTGGATACAGTCATCACCACTTCACCCAACTCACTCCAAAATTTTTTGTTTCTCATCCATTGCACACTCATCTTGTAGAGCATATGCACTAGCAACATTCATCATTGCACCGTCAATTTCCAGCTTCATAAACATCACTCTTTTCACCTGCAAAACACTCTTAGCATACTGTTCCTTCGGGATAACCCCTACACCATTACTCCTCCCATCCAAACCATGATAAAACAATTTGTACCTGCCTCTGATGCACCTAGCCTTGCTCCCCTTCCATCTGGTCTCTTGCAAACACAATATACCTACCTTTTTTCTGTCCCATCATATCAGCTAGCTCTCTCCCTATACCAGTCATACTGCCAACATTCTAAGTTCTGAACCTCACTACTACAGTCCTAGTCTTTACCTACCTTTGGGCATGCCTTCCCCCTCTTTTCCTCCTTCGGCCAACAGTAGCCCAATTTCTGCCAGCACCCTGTTGGCCAACAGTACTGGTGGCGGTCATTGTTAACCCAGGCCTAGACTGATCTAGTATGTATATCTGTACTGTTTTCCATATGTATGATTTGGCAAAATTTTACACCGGATGCCATTCCTAATGCAACCCTCCCCATTTATCCAGGCTTGGGACCGGCACAAAGAAATGCACTGGCTTGTGCATCCCCAGTGGCTGGGTTATTATAAGCGATATTCCTAATGGGAAAAAATATAATCAAACACTAGCTTAAAAAGAGTAATACTAACAAATGTCCTGACACTAAACCAATCTGTATGTTTAAGTATGCATTTGTCAATGGCAGAAAGTCCTAGGTCATAACTAATGTTAGTATACAAAAATGTGACAATTGCTACAGCCAGTAAATCACCTGCATAATAATTAAATGTTCAAAACCCAAATAAAGTCAGATGTGACTGAAACAAAATCAGCATATTTAGTCAAAGATTTAAGAATACAGATAGCTTCATTTAGTGAACCATATCCAGATCTAATAGGATGCATAGGTGAGACATGAGTATTTTATATGTTTCAACAGACTGAGACTATACTATTTTTGATGTTCTATCCCACAAAACTCATATTCTTTCAAAACTGTATAACAGATGCAATAAATGGTGTTTTGGTTGGTCACTGCAACTTGATTTAACATTTCCATTTGACCAATTGGACTGCTGGTCATCTGGCATACTGCATAATTCATTGTACATCTCAGTGACTCTTCTCTTGAGCTAATATGGAAGAAAGAATAGGTTAGGTACTTCGGTAGTACAAAAAGAAAATATAAATACACCAGAGGAATGGACAATGTAACAAGAGAATGACTGGATGGCATTAATACACACTGCAAAACACCTTGATAAGAATAATGGGAGGGCTTATTGAAATGTTGGAGGACTGGGTGGTAATAATACACAATACAAAAAGTCTTTAGAAGAAGATTGGAGGCCTTCATAAAATGATGGAAGAGGGGGAGTGTACATCACTAATATGACAAGAATAGGTCAGTGAAATTCTAGAGTACGACATGATGGTACCACTGCACAGGTGATTTACAAATGAATGAAAATGGAGTGATGGAAGTGTAGTAGTTATCTGTATTAATGAGACCATAAGATAAAACACTAGAGAAGATGAGTAATACCTGTTTGTGAAGAGGTTAAATCTTGGGCATGGTGTCCTGGTAGTTAAAGTAAATGTAAAAGGAATGCTGGTATATTAGGGCAATGCCCAATTTTCTAAATTACATTTAATTTTAAATAACATGCAGCATTTTATACTCAAGGCACTCAGAAGACAGATGAAACCACAACCAGTTTAATACTTTATCGCACAGTATACATGGTAATAACTTACAGCTTTCATCCCTCAATATTAAGGACTTCTTCAGAGTTAGTAACCACATTAAAAAATGTTCGTATTTATATACAAATTAGTCAAATCCCCTCCCTTGATAATAAATCAATTAACACTTAAAATCCTAAAGTAATACTACTTAAAAACATATGATCATATTACAATATGTGAGCATTCAATTGCATTATATCTTTTAAAAAGCACATCACTAAATATAAATTTTAAGTTTTAAAATAAACATGCTCCTACTTCGTTGTTACAATAAATAATCATTTGTACTTGTTCATGTATAAATTCACACCTAACCATTTTATAATTGATGTTGCAGTCTACCAGAAGGTACAATTTCATTAACAAAACACACAACCTTAACATTAATTGAACATATTAGCTTTAATTTTTTAAGACACTTAAAACAGATGCACTATCATTAAGGCAGGAGGGGGGGTGCATGGCATTCAGTTTCAATTGACAAGTCATCTCTTTAAGTTCAAGCAAATCGTCAGCAACACCGCACCATAGCACCCATAAAGATCTTGTTAATTAGAAAGAAAACAAATTTCTTAAAACTGGAGTAGTGTAACCTATGTCTGTTCAATGCACTGGTGGACTTGTTATTCTACCTATCATAAATATGTTCCCTAATCCTCTGTCTCAGTTTCCTGTTAGTTTTACCTATATAAAATGCATCACATACTGTGCAGGATGCAAGGTAAACAACCACAGGGGTCTCACAATTATACCTACACGTACAAGAGGGAGTCCAGCTCATACCCCTTGACAACAATCTAGGGTACGTCTACACTGTTTACAACACCCGCACTTAAACATCTGTTTAGTTCACTGGTTAGAGTGCTCTGTATCTGGGTTCTCTTCTAATAAATTATTTAAAATTTTCCCTTTACTAAAATCAATGGATGAGCAGTCTCCCAATATTCTTTTCAAGTCTAAACTAAATGTTAATTTCCAATTTTTCTGTATTGACTCTGTAAACATATGCACATTGGTACTATAGGGTATCACAAATGGCACACTTGTCAAAACTTTAAAGTGTTTTTTGTTGATGTTATGCTGAAATTCAGGGCCCCCATTGTCACTCCTATTGTCTAATATTGCATTGAAAATAGGGACAAATCTTTTCTGCAGACCTCTCAAAATATCTACTCTAACATCTTGTGATAAATCTTGTTGGTATCCTCTGTCAATAAGCAATGGACACAAAAAATCAAGCTCCTTCTCAAACATCTTATCATCCATCATTAGTATTGATACCTGCACCATTTGTCCTTTCAGTATTCCCCTTTTCTGATGTGAAGGTTGACGACTGGAATAGTGCAAATAGGAATTTGAGTATGTCTCTCTGCAATAAATGACCAAGGTGTATCTACCAACTGCCATATCTTTAGCTAATGTCACATCCAAGTAATTGATCAGAGACCAATTGGTACTTGATATAAACCTCAAAGAAGTTTCCCATTGTTCTACAGACCCTTTCCATAAAATCAGAAATAATTATGCTAATAGTATTATTTTTAAGTTTGTTAAGAGTTAAGTGTTTTTATTTAATTTAGATATATTAGAACTCACTCAACTAGAAAACTGCACCCTTAAATTATTGACTGATCTGGTGGAAATGGTACTAGAGAACAACTTAATTTACTTTAAAGGCAAATACTTTAAGCATATCCAACTGATGGCTGTGGGTTCAGCATGTGTCCCAATATATGCTAATTTGATAATGTATATGTTGGAAAAGAAAGATGTTTTGAATTCAATCTACTCAGATTGTTGGACAGTATATTTTTGATATCTGGATGATATATTTTTACAATGGGTTGATGCAGATGAAAGAATACCTAATTTCATTAAATATATCAACAGTACAACTAATATTTTATTTAATTTTACTTTTAATAGTAGTAAACATACAATTAACTACCTTGATGTGTGCATCATGAAAAATTCAACTTTGAAAAAGTCAAGTCCACTATCCATAGAAAGGGCACTATTTCTAATATCTAATATCTAATACTTATTTACATTGTAATAGCTGCCACCCACATGCCAGTAAAAAAAAAAAGTTTTTTTAAAGAGCAATTATTGTGACAAGATGACCAGTATGGTTTTAGAAAGAGTTTATCCTTATAATTGTCTATATGATGTATGTTCCAAGATTGTTAAAGGATGGTACACTAGGTTTACCCCCCTCCTTGCAACTGCATTTAACAGCAACTCATGAACATCCACATCTGATAACATCATCAGTTTCAACAAAGCACTGGTCCTTAGATTTGATAGTTAATAAACTGTTTACAACAACTGGAACTTGTTTAAAATTGACCCAGATGTACACCACATAGTGGGAACCAACCCACTTTTTACATATAAAACCTGTAAAATCCTTAAACATACATTTGATAACCTATTAAATTTGTATAAGGCTAACAGTACAACATGAACACATAAATGCAGTGTGTGTAAATAGGCTGCATTTATTTTAGAAGATTTTTTTTTATGCATGGGGATCGTATGACTTATTGGGTCTATATTAGAACACTAAAGTTTCAAAACTTCAAATGTTCTAATATCGAACCCTATTCAGTGAAAGCTGAAAATATCAAAGCAACAGAAAGCCAATTTTTTTTTCCTAGGGAAAGAATTTGGTTGTCCATTTCTGTTGCTTCAGTATTTTCTAGTGCTGTGGTGGAAAGTTATGTGTCAGGTTCAGGTAAGTGTGAAACTGAGTGCGGGTTAGGTTAATTAAGGTTAGAGTGCATGTTAGGTATGTGTACAATTGTGTGGACATGAGGGTTAGGGCGGGTTAGGTGAGTTAGGGTTAGGGCTCGGGTTAGGTATGTGTGCGATTGTGTGGATGTGAGGGTTAGGGTGGGTTAGGTGAGTTAGGGCTAGGACGTGGGTCAGGTAAGTGTGCGATTGTGTGGACATGAGGGTTAGGGCAGGGTAGGTGAGTTAGGGCACGGGTGAGTTGAGTGTGCGATAGTGACGGACCTTAGGGTTAGGGTTTGGGTTAAGGTAAGTGGATAGTTAGTGGTGTGTGCATAGTCTAGTGTAGGGTTAGGTGTAAGATTTTAGGTGTATGTGTGTAGATTGCTGTTTGTTTGGTGTGCTTGTGTTGTGCGAATGTGTTTTGGAACAGCAAATTTTTTTCCCTAGGAAAAAATTTGCTGTTCTGTATGTTCGATGTTTTCAGCTTTCACCGAATAGGGGTTGATATTAGAACATTCAAAGTTTTGAAACTTCGATGTTCTAATATAGACCCGATTCATTTAGTCAAAGGAAATGATTCTACAAAAGGTGCTGTGTACTTCTCTTTGTGTTCTGGATGTAAAAACTATTATGTTGGTAAAACTGAAAGATGTTTGTGTAAAAGTATTTATGAACACCATTATGACATACTAAAGAAAAATGTCAACGGTTCATTATTTAAGCACATACTGTCATACACTAATTACAAAACATTTTCCTTTAGCATGCTGAAAATTATTTTAATGAACATATGGGGAGGAGACTGGGGAACATTTTTAGGTAGTAGAGAACTCAGATGGCAACTGAAATTAAATGCCTTAAACTCACCTCATTTAAATGAACATATTTCCTTACTCCCAGTACTCATGTTGAAAGCAACAAAACTTTAATTTATGGAAAAAAATGAGACAATGTACCTAAAATGGTATTTTATACTTAATTACAGTGCACATTACAAAAATGAACTTTTATTTATATTTGAATAATATTTTTTAACTCATCTATTTTTTTAAGTGTTTCCTACTAAGTGTATGAAATAATGCAATACAAGCCAATAGGATCAGTTTCTTTAAAAAATTATTTTATAAGTTTGTAATTAATCAGATCACATGGTTATTTGCTTTAATATTTAAACATTTAGTTAATTGATGTAATGGTTATGAATAATACCTTTATGTAATAGGTACAAACCATTATCTGATTTCTTGTCTTATTTTCATCATTAAACCTGTTGCTCTGAATTCTACATTTGGTAGACTGTTTGATTTTTAGATAGCTTGGCAGTGGTTTGGGAGATTCACTATGTGACCCATACTTCCAAGATAATAACAAAGCAAGTCTATGACCAAAAAAAAAAAACGGGTCAAGTAAATCTAATTTTTATTACCGGAAAATGGGGAAACATGAAAGAAGAATGTAATAGGGTTAGGTTCATTGAAAGATACTAGGCTACTGATCTGTGAAGATGTTGAGATGCCTAGCCTGGCATTCCCATTGTAGTTTGTAGCACTTATAATTTGTATATGAATAAACCAAACATGGGCTTAGCAGGAATATGTAAGGGACAGGGGTGTTAAACTGAACCCAAGTTTGTGGTTATTCATCTATTCACCCAATTATATTTGAGTACTTTGAGAATTACTTTGCTTTATATGATTTACCCAGACTTCAGCAAGACCTTTCACTTACTCCAGCACAAGCAGATGTTAGGAAAACTAAAGGGATTAGGAATATAATCAAATTAAGGAAACTGGATGTCTCGTGGTTTGATGGTATAGCACAGAATGTGATGATAAGGGCAATGGTTTCAAGCATACTTGTCCAGAGATGATGATAGTTATCTGATAATAAAAGGAAGGTTCTCAATTCAAAGTAGCTCAGTTACAGAGAGGAATGCATGGGACAAAAATTCATAGATAGAAATGAAAGAAGGGATTGGAAGAAAGTGCAAAAAATGACACTGACAACATTTTGTTGAAGATAATTTTTATGGATAACAATTTACTACAAAAGACAATTATAAACAAGAGAGAAACTGAAATCACAAAGTGTGATTTTGAAAACAAAATTATTGATTTTAAAGAAGGAAATTAAGAGTCAGAAATTGGGAAGCAGTTCAATAAAGGTTAGTAAAAAAGAACAATGTAGACTTTGTCAACTCAGCGCAACAAAATGAGGAGCCAGGATAAGAAATAGAATTTATTAGATGAGAATGGAAAGGGAAGGAAGTTAAAAAGATGGACCAAAATATAAAAGGAAAAGTATGAAAGGAAAGGTGAAGTAGTTAAGTAGATAAAAACAAGTTAAGCGTTGAGAAAAAAAAAAGAATCTTGCAATGTGGAAAATGGAGATGAGAAAGAAAAAAGAAGCAGAAGTTAATGGAGCTATTAAGGAAAATAAGAACTGAATAGAAGATAAAAGGGTTGGGAGGGTAGCCTAATGGTTAAGGTGTTTGCCTTACAAACACAAGGTGCAGAGTTTGAGTCTCACAAGGGATAATTGGCTAGGCTTAAAATGGCTCGCAAGGGCAGTTAGCTTAGTACTTGACCTATGAACCTATGAACTTATAGAAAAGATAAGAGAGAGTTCAAAATTTGGAACCAGAGTTGTAGAATGGAATAACAGGGAAGGTTAAAACAATGACGTACTTTGCTTGCCCAAAATATGTGCAAGAAAAGTGGATGCACTACTAATATGCAACATACAAACTCAGTCAAAGAAGTATTTTCTTCTTTGAAAACTTAGCAACTTTGGTATTGGGTGATTATCATATTTGATGTAGATATTAGGAGTTGTACTGGATGTTATTTATATATTACTTATATATTTAGGCAATGTTTAAAATGTTATGTAAATATTCTTTCCTTCTACCTATATAGTTCAGAATTGGATTTCAAAAATGAAAGGAACATTATAAGCAAAAGTGGTATAGAAGCTGTTAACTATGAAAACATACTAAAAAAAGAAAAAAAAATATTATAAATAGTTAGCTGTAATCAAGTAAATGTGGCAGTAAGAAAATAGGAAATGGAACAAAAATCTTGACAAGATTCAGTGGATGAAATTGTTCATAGGTTCATAGGTTGGTACTAGGCTATCAGCCCTAGGGCCTATACAAGCCTAGCCATAACAATTCCCTGGCTATTTTTTCCCACACTATTTACTTCCCTGGACTCCTGTCTAACCTGTTCTGGTTTCAATACACAGTTTTACGAGCACATGGAAACAAATCCTATTGAAAGTGAAGAGGTCACTGAGATAGTTGTTCAAAATGTAATTACCAACATGCTTAAAGCATAATAGCACTGAGTAGGTAGATAGAATTAAAGGAACTCATTTAGATATGAGGTATAGTTAAGAGTGAGAAAGAAAGCTGAGGTACAGTTTAAACAGACATAATGAAATGGGAAGTTATTTAATAATTTGGAAGCAGTTCTGAAACAGTAGAACAAGCTGACAAGCTGGAAACCAAATAGATAAACAAAATGGAAACCTGAAATTGTTTACCTGGAATATAGCTGGATTAAAATGTTAATTTGAGTACAGCAATTATAGATCTTATACAGGATTCTATGAGATTCTGAGATTTCAAGAAATACAGCTCGTAGTAATTAAGAACATTATTCCTAAACAAGGTTTGCAATTGTACATGACAAGTATGTATTAAAACCATCTACCATTTCATTTGTAATTCATAAAAGTCTCTCAGATCCTCAATAAGCCAATGAGTATTAAAGCCCAGGTATGTATGAAAATGTACATCTACAGTACAGTTTGTTATTCACAAACTTGCTGCTCACCAGCCAAATTGCAGAACAGAAAACGAGACCTGAGGCTGTAACAGTAAACCACATGTTGGAAACACAACAGCACAGAACCTGACCACTGCAGAATGGTGATGAATTACTTATCAGAATAACACTTTTTCCCCCAACTGGGATGATATTCCAAGTAGAATGGAGTAACACCATGCAATGTAATGGTACATCCCAGGTTTCACTGTTGTGCAGACAAGCTGACTACCCTGACAAAATCTGGCCCACCCAAAATGCAGTTATATATTTGATGAACTGCAGCTGCTATACTAGATACCAGCAGCAGCATATTATACAAAATGGCAGTTCCACTGCAGTTATAAAAGTTTTGGAACCACTTGTTATGAATCCGCCCTTTCAATGACTGCAGAGGTCCACAGCTATAAACTTTATTACTATAGTAGCAAAGAGTAAATACAGTAATTTTCTGTAGAACACAAGGGGTGTGTGTGTGTGTGTGTGTGTGTGCGTGTGTTATTGAGATAGAGCTGTCTCTCTGCAAGTATGAGGCATCCCTATGCCTGGAATACTGTTTGCATGTCCTTGCTCGCCCTGCTGTATGCTGGGTTCAGAGTCATGTTATTCAGCTTATGAATCTTGCTACTTTCAAGACAGTGGATCATGTACATGGGGTATGTCTCTTGTATTGGACCAAATAATATGTCTATGAACACTTAGGCCTGAGATTAAAATTCCAGAGTTATGAGACTTATGGCTAAAATGCAAAAAAAAAAAAAACTTGGCAATGAAAAAGAAGAACGTGTAGCTTTTCTAAATATTATATATAAGTATTTGAGATATATATTCACATATAATAGATACAACAGATATTTATCTCCTGACAGACATAGCTATATATTAAGATATGATTTGTTGGAAACATATATACTTCCAAAACATAAAAAAGAATAATACAGAGACAATAGGATAACTTAAGCATGATAGTGTTAAGACTCTCTCGAAAAATCAAGACCTGAAGTTAGCTATGGTGGGGAATTGGTAAATTGCTCATAAATAACCCTGGCTAGCTAAGAAATAATAAAATATTCTCTATAGATAAAATAATAATTAAGAATAGCCGTGAGATTTTGAAGGTAGTTGAAAGACAAGATTTGTTAACCATAATTTGGAGAACAAGACATTTTGGTGTAGGATTCACATATTTCTTTGGCAAATCTGGCATGGTTATATATTATCTCTTTAGCAAATAAATGGATGAAGAAAAGTTATTAAACATAGATTCATACCAGAGTAGAAAATGTCCACCTATGACTAATTCTGAAATTAAAAGAGGACTGTTGTAGGAAACAAGAGCCAAAGAATATGGCAAATAGAAATATTTATTTACAAACATGAGGGAAATAGTATGATCAATATTTTCTTGGCTAATATTTCAATTAAAATTGGGGAGCATTGTAAATGCATTAAGAAGGGAAAATATGAGGATGCATTAAAAGACATGACGAAAAGTGACGTAATGGCAAAAATATTATGTTTTAATAAGGAATATTATAAAGTCAATAGACACTTTAATTTGAAAAGTGAGTTAAAAATACAGACTTTGATGTCCTAAGCCATATTGAGAAAGATTAGAAATGTATACAGAATGAAAATTAAAGCATATGTCAATGATAAATGGGATCACTTAGCAGACAGGATTAAAAGTCTGAGTTCTTTATCTACCAATGGTGCAGGCTTTGAGTCATTCCTCCTACTTTGCCTACTGTGGGACTGTGAATAAGTCAATTAGTCAAAGAATGTTCTGAGATTTCTCCTGAAATGAGATAATTAAGTGAGCTTATCTTGTTAAAAATGAATAAAGTTCAACTTTTAGAAAAGAGATTAAATAAAGTTAGCCAGTGAATGTTGTGCTACTGAGAAAATCGATATCCAGAGGAGAATATCCCATCAATGATATAAAGTGCTTGGTGTATTTTAGAAAATTATTTCAGGCACAACATAGTTACATGGCTGACAAAAGTGAGACATTTAGTAAATATGTTGAAACACTTTGCTGTTGATAAAAAGGAAAATTAATTTGAAAAAAATGAAAGATGTTCCTGAGTGGGACAGGATAACCAATGAATTTGTCTATTTGTCTAAAAGAGAATGGGAAAAATACGTTTTCAGATTAAGAAATGCGCTGAAAACTTCGATATTGTAGATAGTTAAAAGGGAGAAGAGCAGGGCCCATCTTCACAAAAGGAAATAGAAAAGATTCACGGTTATGTTGGCTGCCATGTCTTTGGAAAGGTTTTCTTCCATAATTGTGATAGAATTAAAGTTAGTTAAAAATCAGATTATTCTATCAAAGCTACAATTTGCATTCATTAAAATAAATTGTCTCTGCAGGTGTGTTATTTGCTGCAACATTTAATTTTGGAACACTGTATAAGAAAGTTCACTTGTTTGCCACCTGCTGCCTCTGATGATTTAGATCGACTTTTACTAAAGAAAAGTGTGGCTAAAAAGGGTATTTAAAAATATTGATATAATCAGAGCACTGCAATGGGACAATTGAACAACCATGCAGACAACATCTCAAATAAGATATACTGATCTATTTCTTAATGAGAAACAGGTCAGACAGGGATACAAGTTAACTCCCATTGTACGCATATGTATATATAACATTATCAGTAAGATATAGCAAACTAAAATAGATGTGCCTAAATCTGGCCTTGAAATATGCGCAGGTAATTGATTTTGAGGGTCATTCATTAATATCACCTTTAAAACATAGGATAAGAAAATGATATAAAAACAGGGAGGTACTCATGAGACAGTAGGTGTGATATTTACAATTCTTCTTCTTTCGGCTTTTTCCCGGTTAGGGGTCGCCACAGTGGATCACCGTCCGCTCATGATTGGCAGTGGAGTTTTATGGTGTTGAGTTGCCAGCCCAGCTCCCAGCCTTCCACAGAAGGCACACACAAACACTCATGCCTAGGGCCAATTTAGTGTGTCCAATCCACCTACAGTATGTCTTTGGGATGTGGGAGGAAACCGGAGCACCCGGAGGAGACCCACACGACCACAGGGAGGACATGCAGACTCCACACAGAAGGCACCCCAACCGAGGATCGAACCCGGAGAACCTCTTGTTGTGAGGCGGCAACGCTAACAGCTGCACCACCGTGGCTGCCCATGTGTGATATTTACAATTATTTAAATAAAAATTATCTAAACAAAAGTGAGGTTCACAGGTAAATACTAGGCAATTAGTCTGGAGACTATTATGTGCCTAGAAAATAACCAGGCAGTGACCAAAGGTGAGAATCAAACCCTCAGCCTTGTGACTGACAGGTAAACCGTTATGCCTGCCTCCAACCCTGTACATGTTCAATATTCCATAAACATCAAAAGAGGGAATAAATAACAGTGAACAAAGTACAGACATGCAGCTATGTTGGTTTGACAGGATGTGTCAATGTTTTATGGGAAGCACAAACACAGCATTACAAATCACAGTGATTTAATAAGTATGATTGGTATAAAATTGTTCCTCTTGTAATGACAATTAAGATTACAACTAAGCATCGGCTTATTTGTGTGATAGAAACTTGGAAAATGGACAATAATTTCTCATTATACAAGAAGATGATTTTATTTATTTAATTTGATGATTGTGGTACAGCACTGATGAATTCGGACCAGTTTCAGTCTGATCTCACAGTCGTCCAACATGCTGGGGGTGATAATGACAAGGGTCTTCATGGAGGTCATTATCATCATTCTACAATGTCCTTATTCTGATATCTGGGATTGTGATGGCAGAACTTGTGCAACCATAACTGGAAAGGCACTGTGACTGCATGATATTGTGTTGTGCAGTATTTCACATACTGTGTACATCTAAGCTGTTTCCCTTTATGTATTAGAAAGAGTACCTACAGGTATATCAAAACACTGGAAATTGCACTTATGCAAGTCAAGAAAATATACATTCACCATCTGTGTTAGTTCCTGTGTTTTATTATACATGTTTTGTGTTGTATAATGTGGATTTCATATTTGCATCATCAACCATGACTCTGGAGTCAGTAATTTAAAAACACTTTCAACACATACAACAATATATTGTTTCTGTATGTGGAATGTTACATAAATTTTTTGTCTCGTTTCTATGAATAATTACCCATTATATGTCCATATGGTAATATATGACTTGTGCATACTTTCACATCTGTTTTTTAGGCCACTTATATATTATAAAACCAGCCAAATTCAAAAAATGACAGCTTTTTGGAATAATATATATTTCAGCATTTCCCCTGCTTAGTGATGGAATAAAAATGCACATGGTCTTGGATGGTACACACATCGCAGAATCTTTTCATGGCTGCATGTTTCTATGTATTTTATTTGAATTATCATGTGCCATTGATGAAAACAGCAGGGCATTTATTAGAACAGGGCAAAGGGGGTGGGTGATCCAGGTGCAAGCTGTTGGGGGGGGCACGATTTCTGGGTGCAAATGCTGCACAACTTCAGTATAATACAGCTACTGCATTTGCGGTTTTGGCTGAAATTCAGTGTTATGTAGTAACAGTAGTAACATGCTTGCTGTGTAGCTTGCAGCAGCTTGCTACAGTTACAGCAGCAGAGAAAATCAGGTTTTAACACTGGTTTGGGAAATCACTAAAGGTTTTTCAGAACCTATCTTTCATTTTGGGAAACTGCACACTATGATTAGATTACTTATCCAGTTAAAATAAGTTGGATTACCAGATATAATGTGAGAATAAAATGCACAGTGCACTACAATTTCAAGCAAAGAAATAATTGAGTTATAGCTCACTGCAAAAGGAACTCAGAAAAACATATTTTTGGATATATTTCCAGGGATTGATGCATAGTGCAGAGCCAATTCAGAGAGGCAGATCAGAAAGCAGTTGCAGTTGTGTGTTCGGCATAACATACTGATTGTATAAGGATACAGAAATGAGAAACATTATGCTGATGATTTCAACTGTGAATGCAAATGGGGGTTAACAATTTTGTGGAGTGATTCTGAAATATAAAAATTCTATTGTCATTCACAGAATCCAGCAAGATGGTACAATGAAAATTCATGTTGATCAGAGAGGGAGGCTGTACTCCAATGCTTGGTGCACCAGCAATTGTTAGATGCAGTTCTCATTGCCAGCGTCTGTTACATGAAGTACCATCCAAAACGTTATCTCACAAGAATCCAACCATGCCTAACTTACCATCACCTCAATGATAAGGGCATAGTTGACTGCTATTGTATTGTGTGAAGAGGGACACTATGGGAAAGCTGGTAGACATGTGCCACCCTCAAATGTAATCTCATGGGATGCATGGAAAAGCTAGCCATGGGGATATTAATGTATGTGAATGTCTGACAATTTTGGGTACATGGAGCTTAAAAAGACCATCATATGACACAGTGGGTGCATCTCAGGTATCTGCTTCATGAATACTACTTCAGTTCCTTGATGTGATGTAGCATGTGGTGGAGTGTATGTGGTTCTCAACAACCAAAGATACATGAAACAACACTACGTGCATATTCTGTAAAATAAATTTTTTTCTGAGTTTCTAGGGTTTATCAGCTGTACCCAACTGCTATTAAGGAGCCTACAAGTTGGCAAAGACAATGGTGCATCAACTGGAATAGTTTGTACTGCACCCACTGCCAGTTAGTACGCAACTACCAGGCTATTTATTTATTATTGATTTTATTTTACATTTGTTGACTGGGCTAGTCTAACTGGATATATGTCCATTTTCAGTAGAGGCCCGGGGAGAAAAGCTCCAGCATAAACAGTTAAAATGTTAACAATTTATAAAAAGGGCATGTATATTAAAATTACAGTACAGAGATAGCATTCTTTATATGAATAAATATAATACAAATTATGGATTATAGACAATATACAAAGGTTTGCTAGGGGAAAAGTAAAGAACAATTATTAGATCACAAAAACAGAGCAGGTATAAAGAGAAAAAGAGTTGGTTTGTATGCTTAGGTTAGTGTGTGGGGATGGGATTTGAGCAGGAGGGGCATGGAATTTCAGTCTGGGTTAGAACAAGGACAGAGCCACTGGGCTTTAAGATGTTCCTTTGATATGTTTTTTGAATAGAGTAGTAGAAGCTAGGGTAGATAGTTCAGAAGGGAACAGATTCCAGTTTTTTCCTATAGTATTAGAGAAAAGAGAGTCACCTGCTTTGTTGTTGGATTTAACTAAAGATACCAGATGTTTATTGGCAGAACGTAGTGTAGACAGATATTTGTATGGTGAAATAAGATCTATGAGGATAGGGGTATTATTGGGATAGTGCAGGATTTTATGGGTAATAAGTAGTTGTTTACCGAGTATAAGGTTCTGTATTTCTAGCCATCCAAGTTGTCTAAGGTTGAGGCAGTGGTGAGTTTTAAAGGGAGAGCATGTGATAAATCTAGCAATGCTATTATAACTTGTAGAAAGTTTTGAGAGGTTGTTTTTAGATAAGTTAGTATATATGGCAGAGGCATAAAAGAGGGTAGAGATGAGGTGGGTCTGGGCAATAGTCTTCCTGGCTAAGGGGGTAAGGAATGGTTTAATTCTATAGAGAGAACCAAGTTTTTTGTTAACAGACTTTATGGTGGAGTTAATATGGTCATCATAGTTAAGGCGATTGTCAATTGTAAATCCTAATAGCCGGGTGGTAGTATCTGGGGTTATGTTGGTGGCATTATTAGAGTTAATGGTAAAGAATGGATTTGGTGATTTATGAGTTGGCGTAAAAAGGAGTAGTTTTGATTTTTTGGGATTAAGGAGGAGGCAGTGTTGCATAAACCAGTTTTCAACACTTTGGAATACATTTTGGGTAATTGACTGGAGGGAGGCTAGATTCTTAGTAGTACAGATTAAGGTTGAGTCATCTGCATATTGGATGCAGGTGGCTTGGGGTGTGTTCAAGTGAAGGTCATTGATGAATAAGGAAAAGAGAAGGGGACCTAAAATAGAGCCTTGTGGGACTCCAATATTTATGGGAAGTAATGATGACAGATTGTTTTCCCAAAGTACTGCTTGTTGTCTATTTTGAAGGTAAGCCCTAAACCATTGTAATGCTTGTGGGTTAAGAGAATAGGAATTTAGTTTCTCTACAAGTAAGTTATGGCTGACCATATCAAAGGCTTTTGGCAAGTCAATAAATATTGCAGCAGAGAAGGAGTTGTTGTTCCGATTTTTATTTATAGAGTCAGTGAAGGAGAGTAGTGCAGTTGTAGTGCTGTGGAATGGTCTAAAGCCATGCTGGCAGTTTGCTAGTAGGTTGTTTTGTAGTAGGTGGTTAAGTAGTTGTTTGTGAATACATTTTCCATTATCTTAGATAATGGAGAGTGTAAGGCAATAGGGCAAAAGTTAGAGAGTTTAGTGGAAGACCCACCTTTATGAAGAGGGATGATATGGGCAACTTTCCAGATGGTTGGGAATTTTAGCTTCAGAAATAGTTCTATTAATAAGGATAGATATGGGGTGACATAAAGCCTTTGCAGCAATCTGAAGGTATTCTGATGGGAGATGATCAGCAGATGGTGTACATGGTTTTAGTTTTCTAACTAGTTTGTAGATAATAGATGTACTTACAGGTTGTAGGTGAAAGGTAGGAGTAGAAGAGTTGAGAGTATTTGGTAGGGGAGTAGAAGAGGGAGGTAAAGAATTGGCTAGGTTTTGTATGGCTTCAGTAAAGTAGTTGTTAAAGGTATCAGGGATTTGATTGGAATTATTATGGTTGAAACCTGATGGGATAGGAGTAGTAGGGTGTCCTGGCTGAAGAAGTTTGTTTATCCCTGACCAAAATTTTTGTGGGGTATGTTCTGTGGATTGTTGGAAGTGTAGGTAGTAGTCTTTTTTGTCTCTAAGGGTGTCTTTTTTGGTAGCATTTCTTAGCTGTTTATAGAGGAGGTGATGAGATGGACATTTGGTAGCTCTCCATTTGGTCCAGATTTTATTTCTGAGGAGCATTTTTTGCTTTGTTTGTTTAGTGATCCATGGAGCAGTTTTTGTTTTCATTCTGGTAGTGCGATAAGGTGCATGGTAGTCAAGAATTTGAAGAAAATAAGTGTTAAAGTAGGTCACAGCTTCATCAAGTTCAAGATGGGTAAGAGGTGACCAGTTGCATGCTAGCAATTCATTTTGGAAGCTATCAGGATTTAAGTATTTTTTGCAGCGGAAGGTTTTGATATTATCAGTTGCAGAAACATGAAGTTTTTTTCTAGTAATATATGTAAGCATATGGTCGCTGATGTTATCGGGGAGGGTACCTGGAGTATAGATATTAGGGTGGTTTTTGATGAGGATCCAGTCAAGAGTAGTTTTTTTCATGCTAGGTTTGTGGATTCTAGTGGGAGTGGTTAATTGGGAGAACCCAAAGAGATTTATGTAGTTAGTAGGCTTCTGGGTATTGTAGGTGAACCAGTCAATGTTGAAGTTGCCCAGTACAATGGTCTCTTGGGGTAGCTGGTTAGATAGATAACTAAGTATGTTTTCAGGAGTATTAGTATTACTACCAAGAGGTAGATACACACAAATTAGGTAGATAGATTTGGAGTTGTTGATTTGGAGTTTGATAGACAGTGCTTCAGTTTTAGCATCTAATGATGGAAGCACATTACAGGGGGAAAGTTGGAGATGAGATTTGTAAAGTATGGCTATACCTCCACCTTTTTTGTTTATTCGGTCACATCTAAGGATATTATATCCTGGGGGGATAATTTCAAGGTTTAAAGTAGATGGTTTAAGCCAGGTTTCAGTGAGACATAGAATATCAAAAGAGTGTAGATCAAGTAGTGCATGTAGGTGGGAAATTTTATTGTTGATACTTGTAATATTTAGATGTGCTATAAGGAGGGAATTAAGTTCTTTAGCTATGAAAGGAGTGTTGGGTAAAGTTAAATTGTAAAGGTTGTTACTCTTGTCATTATTGGGGCCAGGGTTAGGATGAATATCACCATGAAGGAGGAGGTGATGTTGGTTAAAATATAGGTATTTAAAGATTTTGTGGAAATTATTGAAGATCTTTTTAATAGTTAAAGTAAGTTATGTGGCTTGTTCTGTGATATTTTGGTAGAATATAATTTGAGGTACTGGTTATGTCACTATGGTTAGCGGTATAGATGAGAGAAAATGAAGAAGTTTGTTGGAAATGATGGTTTTGTTTGCATAGAGTAAGATTTTCAAAGAAGGTGAGTGAATAAGGTATAGTTAGAGTGGCTATAACTGTAGTTAAGAGTAGTGTGGGGACAAAAATAGTGTTGTGTGTTGGGGCCATGGTAGTGTGTAAAGTGTAAGTTATGATTATTTTGAAAGTGAGGAGAGCTGGAAGAAATGAAAGTGTCTGTGAGACAAGATAGGGCTGGATTAAAGTTGTCAATAAGACTAATTAGAAGAGGATGTGTTGGAAGCAGATCCTGACAAAAGTTAGTTTAGAGGATGGATAGGGTAGGTATGGCAGTGGTGGTATGTGAGAAGTAAATTAAGGCTAATTAGGACAGATTGAGTTGGGAGTGCCTTAGTGATGATTAGGTTATTGGTAGGTTGAGAAAGATAGGGGGAGGAGTCTCAGAGGTATAAGTGTAGGGCTACTGGGGGTGGGTGGGAATTGGGGGTAGGGTAGGGGAGCGGAGAGAGCCTGAAGGGCGAACGGAGCGAGGCACAGCAAAGAAAGGAAAAGGCAGTGAGAAAAAACAATCAGTAAGGTAGAAGGTAAAAACAAAAATTAGTAAGTAGAAGGCAAATGTGTGCGTGAGGAAGGGGGAATTATAAAACAGAGAGAAGGGAGGCCAGAGTGGGTAATGGTTAAGCTAGGAGTATCGCAGGCAGAGAGGAGGGTTTGATAGAGGGTTTATAAGGACTGTGGAGAGTAGGGTGTAAGGTTAAAAAGGACTAGGGATGGGAAAAAAAAGAAAGGAGAGAAGTGCAACAAGCATGTAGGTGTAGAGTATGAGGTGGGGAGGGTGGCAGAAAGGAGAATTAGAGGAGAGTAAAGACTGCCATCTAGTGGTCGAAGTCTGAAAGTACCAAGCAAGGATAATATAGTAGTGGATACCAATAAAAGAAAAAGTAATGGAGAAGGAAAGAGGATTAGCGTGGTTGGAGAATAGAGGTGGTACAATGTCTTTGAGACAGGCAGGGAGAGCAACTGTAGTAGACAGGGAGGGGTATGGCTGCTGGCAGATTTGGCAGTTAAACTGCTACACCTAGGATGTGTAGTGGACAAGTATATACATAAAGGTTAGGAATGAAAAATACAGTTTACTTAGTGACATACAATCTTAGGCTTTATTCCAAGGGCACTTAGATACTCCAAGTGAGGTGAATACCCAGGCGGTTATAGGAGTAGATAAAGTGAGTATGGTAGGTTTGAACAGAATCTTAGGCTTTATTCCAAGGGCACTTAGATACTCCAGGTGAGGTGAATACCCAGGCGGTTATAGGAGTAGATAAAGTGAGTATGGTAGGTTTGAACAGAATCTTAGGGTTTATTCCAAGGGCACTTAGATACTCCAGGTGAGGTGAATACCCACGTGGTTATAGGAGTAGATAAAGTGAGTATGGTAGGTTTGAACAGAATCTTAGGCTTTATTCCAAGGGCACTTAGATACTCCAGATGAGGTGAATACCCAGGCAGTTATAGGAGTAGATAAAGTGAGTATGGTAGGTTTGAACAGAATTTAGGCTTTATTCCAAGGGCACTTAGATACTCCAGGTGAGGTGAATACCCAGGCAGTTATAGGAGTAGATAAAGTGAGTATGGTAGGTTTTAACAAATTGGAATACAAAGTAAGACGCCAGGGATCGCTCAGCAGCCACGCAGAGAGGGGGAAATTAAATGAAATATAGTGTGACCGTAGCCATATCCAGGCAGTTCCAATGATTCCCACACGTGTCATATAGTACCATTTTATTCCAAGGTGACTTTTTCATGGGCATCTTATTGGTGATGCAGGCACCAATATATAGTCAACAGTGTTTGGTTATGTTGGCATAGAACTCCATACTAATGCTGAACAGAAATCACATCATGTATTCAGAATGTGGAAGGCACATCTATGCTGTCTAAATTCCTCTCTTGGTACAGTGAAGTATGCTTAAGAGACATGGAACAAAATGGTTACTGTCTGTATAACCTGACTGTATGGAGTCAGCTACAGTAAGGAGTCATCATCAGGGGACAACACAGATTAGAGAGAGTGGTGGAGAAGGTGTTGGTTGAGGAGACATCTGAGGAAGTTACTGCAGGGGATTTCCACACAGTACACTATGGCCCTGGGAAATAGATATCACTAAATCTATAAGTATGGATCGGATTGGAGACAGACGTTAAAACTGATGCATGTAATACTATACCCAAACCACATTCTACAAACCATTGACTAGTAATACTGTGCATCAGACATCAATCACCCTTATAACACAGTTGTAGGAGCAGGGCACAGCAGTATTTATATGGACAGGTGGTGGGGCAAAGTGACTCTTCAATGGTCACAGAGCTGGGGCAGGGGGCTTAATACAAATGTGGATGGGAGTGTGTGATATGGCCAGGGGATTAAGGGAAGCTGAGTATTACATATAGGAGGGGTAATCTTTCCTTAGAGTAGTATTATCCGTCAGTGCAAGTTAGGTGCTCAGCATGTATGTCAGGAGACTAGACGCACACTGAGTATATTTGTGTATAACAGGTGATATGGGATCTCAGGTATGAAGGTTGAAGAGGATAGATGTCACTGTCATGAGTGCAATCCCCTTCGGGAATGACAGTGACACCAATGCAAACCATCAGGGATGGTGCCCTCCTGTCCATAGCCTGTTGATGACTGCATATACTTTTCTCCATGTTCACACATTGCATGATTAAACAGACACCCAGCTGGAATTTGGTATGGGAAGCAGCAGTATGTGAAAATAACCAACTTGATCCATGAGGCCACAGGAATGGCATTGGCTCCAGTGTCTATAACCAGTGGTGGCATCCAGCTGCCTACCCAACATGCTAATAGTGCACTGCATGCCCTTATGTACCTTGTCATAGGCCGCTTACTACATCTATCATTTCTGCCATGTTTCTGATGGTGACATCTTTTTTTCTCTGGTGACTTAATACAGTATTTTGAGTGTATATTATAACACGTCTTGTCAATGCAGGCTGCCTTGTTCTACCCATCCATCCTGCCCCCAGGGATTGCCCACTGTTGGCATGATAATGATGACTGGCCTGACATGGGTGTTCCTCCATGATACTGGCTGTCCTGTTCTACTTCACACCTGAGTGTTTGCCCTCCCACATCGCATGTCCATAGGTTTATACCTGTTCATGCACTGTACAATTGTTTGACTGTGTAGCATTATCATACTGTACATTAGAACAGTGGTGCTAGTTTCACCTGGCATGCCATGGGGATGCATTACATAACAATTCAGTTGACATTTACTGGCGGGTGCCCTATTTTATGGTATATTACTACCACCATGTGTCTGTGGCCCCTGTATAAGACATTTGCTTTTCAGTAGCTATTTATCCATGGCATGTCACTACTGTACAATGCATACCCCTGTCTGTTTGGCAGCATTTGTCACCTGATGTCAGCTCCATTAGGCAGAACAATTCTCATTCCTGAGTCTGCTTAGTCAGGCTTCTATGGTCCCTGTGGACAGTCATTGAAATGTATGAAGTAATCACATGGCATACATACAGGGTTAAGTGACATTTAATGTGTGTCCTTGTGGTAGACTTATTTCAGTAGCTCCATTTCATCTGGCAATTAAATTGTATTTTGTTTGTCACCATATAATTCCCAGCATGTTACTCCCATAGGAACTTTTCTGCAAACAGTGTAGCATATATTAGTAATAATTTCTTTTGTGCTTTTCCCTCCCTCTCTCTCTCTTTCTTCATTGCTGTACTTTTTATATATTTTATTTGTTTTGCTCCATTTATGGTTGCAATTTTCTGCTCTGTGTTCCACAACAGTGGCCAGTACACAATCCACCCCTATTATCATCATCTGCTGGGTCCTGCAGATGTCTCCCTTACAACCTGTCTGCTAGGTGACATAGGTCATCCAGTCAGAGGTGACCTAAAGGATTTCCTAGTTCCTTATAGTTATCTGTCAGTGGTTAGGGGTGCAGGTTGTCCATCAGGAGCATCATAATGTGTCACTCTGCAAGAGATTGAGGGTCTGGTATTATCCTTGATGGACTTGTGGTTGGATACTTGCACTGTCAGCCTGGAACACATCCTTGTAAAATTGTTAGAGTTGTACAGATGCCTGGTCCTGATCAATAGGCTAACACTTGCTGCTCCCAGCCATGAGGGCAGACATTGAGTTGACTGACTTCTAGCCGGTTTTGGCATTCTTCAGCATGGAAGTCAGCTTTACTTCATTCTAACTCCAGTCATGGTATTCTCTTTTTCTTGTGTGTCACTTCTCTTCCATTCTCAGTTTGGAGTGCAGTCCTCATTATTATCTATCGTACTCTGGATGTGTGTGTCTCTCCTTTGTGTTGCCTCCCACACTGGCATTGTGTCATCTCTTTTCCCGTTTTTCTCCATTGGCCTTCTGTGCTTACCTGCTTCTGCTGAAATCCCCATAATATCTTTGTGGTGGTGGTGCTGCGGTAGCGTTGTCACCTCACAGTTAGACGTTGTCCTGTTCGATTCTCAGCTAGAGCGTCTCCTGTGTGGAGACATGCGTGAATAGGCGCACCTTCGTTGAAGGTTGTGCATCAGGGCCGACAACTCGGCACGTAAAAATCTACTGCCAATCATTAGCGGACCGGAGTTCCACTGTGGCGACCCCTAACCAGGAAAAAGCCAAAAGACACAACAACAACAACTATATATATATATATATATATATATATATATATATATATATATGTGTGTGTGTATGGCGCAGTGGTGCAAAGGTTAAAGTTATTGCCTCACAGCAAGAGGTTCTCTCTGGTTCGATTCTCGGCTGGGATAACTTCAGTGCAGAGTTTGCATGTCCTCCCTGCCTTCATGTGGGTTTTCTCTGGTTTCCTCCCACGTTACAAAGAGATGCATCTGGAGTGTTTCTCCTTGAGCCTCCACTGAAAAATGACATGTTTGAAGTCGGACTTTCCTGGTAAAATGTTAAGTAAATAAAAATAAATATTATTTCTCTGTCTCCATTAACGCCTTCCATTTCTCTTGTCCTTCTCTGTGTTCTTTTAGTTGCTTGTATCCCTTTCTGTCTTTTGTATACAACCATTTACTGTAACAAACAAAAATAAAATGGTAGTGATTTCAGTGATCGGGGACCTCATCTATGCCTGCAGCAGCATATCGATGCTCATGTAAATGTGCATCATCTCAAGCATATTATATACATACTACTGGCCTCTGTGGCTCATGGGACTGAGATCTTACAGTGATGGTGTTTACATAACCTGTGCATTTCCCCCTTGTCACTCTTAATACACTGTTAATCAGCTCTCTGCTGCATTGCTATAATTTAACTGTAATATTTTGCCTTTATCTGTCTGCATAAGAGGTTTTTCTGAATTCAACCCACAATGAAAATAAATATTTTTTCAATAAAGAAAAGAGCATTTCTTGATTGAGAGAATTATTGTGTTCAGGGCGGAGCCTAGATGGCCAACTGAGAGCAGTGAATTTTCAGAGCTCCATAAACTAGTATAATAATATAAGGAAATTTTATTATTTTCAAGTTTAAAACATCAGAAATCTATAGAAAAACTATTAAACTACATAAATACCAATTTTGGTGGAGATATGCAAACATTTTCCTGTCAAGTAACTTGAAGATGTATTGAATCACTGAAAATGAACAAACAACTCAAGGAATTCTCACGCAGATGCTGCTTTGAAAAAAGAACTGCAACTGATAACAACCACCTTACAGGAACTACATTTGAAGATGGATGGCTTTAAAAATGACTTAGAAAGCCTCAAATTAAATTCACAAAAACAGACTGATCTCTTAAGGAACTATTGCAGCAACACCAGACAAAAACAACAACTATAGAAACTTCTCTAAATGACAATGAAGGGACAATCAAAGATTAAGAATCCCAAAAAGAATTTCTGCTTAAACAGAATATTTGGCTGCTTAACAAACTAGATGACTTAGAAAATAGGGAAAGGAGAAATAACATAAGGATCTTTGGTCTGCCTGAAAACACTGATGGTGAAGACATTATCTCATAGGTTCATAGGTAGGTACTAGGCTATCTGCCTGAAGACATTTATAAGCCTAGCCAGAATGTGTTGGCTTTTGCCAGCCCCTTAGATTAGTTCCCTGTGCCTCTCTCCAGCAGAGCCACTGAAGTGATCCCCGAGGTAAACTTTCTGTTTCCCATTCACTCGTCAAAGTTTCTTTTGAAGAGTGTTAGCGAGGAGCTCTGCCTAATGTAGATTGGAATCTTGTTCCAGAGCATGGGAAGTCTCTAGGACAGGAATCTATCCCTCCAGCATGTCCTATTTATTGTTGTGGTGAGGTTTAGATCCCTAGAATGTGTGGCTTGAGGGGATAAGGTTTTCTTTAGGTGGAGCATGTCTGTCAATTCTGGGTTAGACATGGCCTTGTATGTCAGGCAGAGATCACCTCTGAGTAGGCGATATGCAACCGAGTACAGCTGTAGTTTCTTCAGTCAAGTTGCACAGGGCATCTGGCTGAGGCTAGTGATCCTCTTGCTGAGGTACTTTGGTGTTTTTTCCAGCTGTTGCAGGTGCCTTGTAAGGTACATCCCAAATGGGGTGTTGTACTCTATGAGGGTCTGATGAGTGATGAGTAGAGGGGCACAATGACCTCTTTTGATCTGGATGCAAACCCTTTTGTGATTAGGTGGGCCACATAGAAGGATTTTCTAACCACTTTGGCAATGTGATTATCAAAGGTGAGATTACTATCTACTTGGGTCCCCAGATCCCTTATTACATCTTCAATATTTAGGGGACTACCACCTATGTGGGTACTTTGTTTTTTCAAAAGCGGATGGCTATGCACTTTTTGGCATTTAGCTTGAGGCCATGATTTTGACACCAGGTATCCGTCTCAGTGAGACCCTTTTGGAGTATGTCTGTGTCAGACGGATAGTCAATTATAGCTCCTAGTTTGCAGTTGTCTGTGAACTTGGTCAGCCATAGTCCTTCTGTGCTTGCCTGAACCTCTGAGAAGTATATGCTGAACAGAAGGAGTACTAGGACTGAGCCGTGGGGAATGCCACTTGTAACTGGTTTAGAGTCAGACCTAGCTCCCACAACTCTCACCATGTGGGTTCTGTCCGTGAGCCAGTTGGCAACCCATCTTATGACATAGGGGTTTATGTTCAGGCTGGTGAGCTTGTCTATAATACCAGAATGGAGAATGGTGTCGAAGGCCTTAGCGAGGTCTATGTAGGCTGTGTGTACCACCTTTCCCTCATTTATAGCCTTGGTAACTGTCTCAAAGAAGTCCACCAGGTTTAGGAGGCATGATCTGCCCTTAACAAAGCTGAACTGGGTAGGGTCCAGTGCTTGGAGGTTCCCAATGTCTCTGTTAATGAGTTCCATGATGATGCACTCCATAGCCTTGCAGACCAAGCTATTCAGGCTTATAGAGCAATAGTTCCCAGGGTCTGTTGTGGCTCCACCTTTGTGGAGTGGAATAACCGTTGCTGTGCACCACTCTATGGGTACATAGCCTGTGGAGAGGCTGAGTTTGAACAGTGTGTTTAGGTGAGTGGTTAGTTCATCTTTGAGCTCATGTAGGATGCAGCCTGGGACACTGTCCGGTCCCATTGATGCTGTGTTTTTGGCTTTGGAGAGGGCTGGATGCAGCCTGGGACACCATCCGGTCCCATTGATGCTGTGTTTTTGGCTTTGGAGAGGGCTGTTTTAACCTGAGTGTCTGTGATTTCAGGGACTCTACATTCTTCTGGTATAGTTATGGACCCTTTTGGGGGTGAGGGGGGGGTGAAGTTTCCACTGAACCTGTCTGCCAGGATGTTGGCAATATCGGTCAGTTCAGTGTATTTTGTGCCATTTTGCACTAACTCCGAGCAGATCTGAGCATTGCCACTTAGATTCTTGACAGCTAAAGAATGCCTTGTGGTTATCTTTGGAGTCCTTGGCAATTTGTCTTTCAAAGCTCACCATGGATGATTTTATGAGGGATCGTAGTTTCTTGCTGATACTGATCAGGGATGTCTTCCCTTCTTGGGATTTTACTCTTTTCTGTACTAGTTTCCTCCTTGTATTCTATAGCTTGTTTATGGCAGGAGTCCACCAGACTGGTTTCCTTTTCTTGGAGGAGTGAGTCTTGGTTTTGCTTGGGATGGCATGATCCATGCATTCTTGTAGGTGCCTGTAGAATGCATTAGTAAAGGATTTTGCAGCTTGGACAGCATTATCCTTCAGCATGGGGACTTTGAAACTTTCCAGCTCGGTCTTAAGTAATGTGAAGTTTGCTTTTGAAAAGTTTTTCATGGTGGTTTTCTTCTCTGGGGGTGGGGCAGAATCTAGATATCCAAAGTGAGTTGTTTATGGTCAGATCTAACCTGCGAAGGGCTGATCTCCGGTGTGGAACACTGGTCGCCCATGTTGGTGATGACCAGGTCCAATATGTTGTCACCTCTAGTGGGAGTGTTGAACAGTTGAACCAGGGTGTTTGAATTTATAAATTCTACGAAATGTTGAGCAAGGGAGTTAGTACTTGAATAGTTCTCCCAGTTAATGTTTGGGTAATTGAAATCACCCAATATTAGGGTGTTTGGTAGGACCTTTATGCTTCCCAGTGTTTCCAGAAAAGCAGAATGGGGGACCTGGGACATGGTGGGTGATCTGTAGCAAGCTACAATTTGAATTGCAGTTTTGCCCATTGTTAGTTGAACATGGATGATCTCTGAAGCATTGTGCTGTGCCACTAACCTGGAGGTGTGAGTATCCTTGATGAATATGGATACGCCCCCACCTTTTGTATTTCTGTTTGGGTTCTTTGGCCAAAATGTATGGTATGAGTTGTAGCCTGGTAGTGCTGGGGTGCTCTCTAGAGCCTTAAACTAGGTTTATGTTACTGCGCATATATCAATTTTTCTCGATACTGAGGAGTTCCTCAAGTGTGTGCATTTTGAAGTTTAGACTTCTGGCATTGAGTAGCATTACCCTCAGTTTTTTGTTACTTGTGCTATTTATGGCAGTGGGTTTGTCTTTCGAGCCTTGCCTAAAAAAGGCACTATGGGGGTGGCAAGAACCTTGGTCAGTATTCGAAAGCCTAAGGGTGGCAGGTGCAAGCCATCTCTAGCGAAGCACCGTAGCTTGTCGAGCATGTTATCCGAGGCAGACAGACACTGGATCCCCTTTGAATGACACCAGAAACTTAACAAATTGTTGAAATCAAGAATTTTTTCTTTATACCGTGGTATCATTCTTGGTGAGGGCAGGATGCTACTCAGGGTCAGGGTCATACCGGCCTGGGCTACGTGATCAGAGAGCTCTTCCATGTCTCTTTTCATGTAGTCCAGAGTGGTATGGCTCAGGTCATTCACATCAACATGGACAATGACAGAGTCATATTTGTACTTGTTCTGGAGTGACCTGAGTGCTTGTGTTATGTGGCGGATCTTGGCACCCGACAGGAGCTAACAGTAACCTTCTTCTTATTCAGCCTAGTGAGTGGGATATCAGTGTGCCTGACTATATTGTCACCTATTACTAGTATGTTGGATATGTTATTTTGCCTTAAGGGCTGTGATTGCATGGCATACTTGTTTTGCGAAGTATGTGTTCCATGGTTTGTGTTGAGGGGTGGAGGTTGCTTGGATATTTGCTTTCGAGGTCTCTGTTTGTTTTGCAGATTTTTATTTAGAGCCTCTGAGTATGTTTTTGTGTATTTGTGTGTGTTTTTTTGCCGGTGCTAGTTTAATGGGTCTATGTGAGACTGGTGGTGTGATGCAAGTATTTCCCTTCTCCTCTTGACTGTCTGATCCAGTCTTAGGTTGAGAGAGCTTAGCCTCCAGTTTGGCTGTATAATTGCATCTCTCGCATGTATTATTGTTTGGTGGTAGGAAGAGGAGGTTGTCTGTGTACATGAGGCAGTTGTAACATTGCCTCAAAATGTCCAGATTCACCAATTGGACTTGAGAGTACACCTGAAACTGCCCTTTGGACATGCCTGGATAGGCTAGGGTTTATAAGTGCTTGCTATAAGTTTTGAGCAAGTGCCGGGCAGAGAAATGAATGGCTTGAGTGCTTAAGTTGAAAGTTTGTCTAGTTCCAAGAGAAAAATTGAAGAGGAGACTTTGTGGAGCCGGGAATAGTTTTACGCTAGCTAACCGGCCCCTGGCATACAAACTGGGCAAATACTGTATTTATAGCAGGGAAATGAAAGAGACAGAAATTAGCCCAAAATGGCCAATAAACTACTGGCTGAAACCACCACTCCCCTCCAGGGACAGATAGGCTGCTCAAAGCTCCCTCTCTCACAGGTGAACAGAGAACTTCCTTCCATCCAAGTGACTATACTAGCTTAGAAAGGCAGGGAAACACGTATAAATATATATATATATATATATATATATATATATATATATATATATATATATTTTTTTTTTAGAAAATAAAGCAGATACACTCAAAAAAACACTTTAAATGTACAGAAAAGGATACTTGTTGTTATATATCGCAGATCACAGTTGTAGTCAATGCCCCTACTAATAAAGTAGGAAGAGACACAAATACAGTAAAAGCAAACTAATAAATTGCAATTTTATATATATATGTATGTAAAAAAATGGACAAACTGATTTAAACAAGTTACCCAATTAACCAGAAAAAAAAGCTCAAAACTGAGCGCTGTTCCAGCAGTCTTCACTCACAAGAGTTCTAACTGCACACCCCTGCTTACTAGGGTGCAGGGGAACCTTCTCCAAAAACACGGCCTGGATCAGTGCTCAGGTTATACAAACAAAGCTAGATTCAACAAGCCTGAATCTGGTCTATGCTACAGCAACAAGCCGCACCAATTTCAGAAAGAAACAGTTCAAATAAGCAGGCAAAATAAGCCTGTGACCAGAAATTCCCAGCTCAGAAGGGCAGAATCCAGCCTCTCCTCCCACAAGAGTGCAGACCACAACCACAAACCTTCTTAATTTAGAATAACTGGTCTGAAGCCCAAGTGCTTAAGCCAAAACTAATACACTTTTAGAATAGCAGACACTGGGCCTTCAATCAGCAATGCCAAGCTTAGAAGGATGTAAGCTACCTGTCCTGCCACAACAGTGCAGCCTGTATGAAGCCCAATTGCTTAAACCAAAAGACTTAGAATAACAGTTACAATTTAATCAGGCTACTACCAAGCAGTGATGAATGCAGCAGAATAGATAAAATTATCTCATTCTTAAAAACCTGGATTCCTGAATTTTTACACTTGAAAGAGGGACTTTCATTTGGAATTGAAAGGGCACATAGAGCACTGAGGAAACCTGCCTCTAATTCAACAAATACTCCACCCAGATCCATAGTTATAAAATTTCTTTCATTTCTGGACAAGGAACTAATATTAAAATCTCCTTGGAGAAAATCACCCTTAAAATACAATCAAAGCCTGATAACGTTTGATAATGATTATTCTTCCAGAATACTAGAACAAAGGAAAAAAGTGTGGCCAATAATAAAACTGTTGAAACAAAACATGATTAAAGCACAGCTTACCTTTCCAGCCAAGATAAAAATACTTGTTGCCAATGAGATGAGAACCTTTAATGACTTAGATGAAGCTACTATATTCATCAAACACAACAACATAGTGCCTATTCCAGAAGAAATGGAATGGATGGCCCCTACTCTTAAAAGAATAAAAGAAACAAATGCTTGGATTGATGCTAGAAAGAAGAAACAAAAAAAAAAATGATTCCAAGATATCTGTCCCAAAAAAATAACTGTTACAACTACATCTCTCAAAGTATCACCTGATATGGTATATCGCTTGTCATCTGTTTTTATTTAAAGGAGGGTTTTTTAAACAACTGAGAAACAGTAACGATTTATTCAGAATGTTCAAAAGTCCAATAATTCAAAAACAAAGGTAGGTCAAGATGGGTTACTATTTATATTATATATTAGCCAAACAAAGCAACATATAATAGCAGTAACAGTAGAGTGTTTTTTTTTAAATGCTGTCATGGAGACTAATGCCTTCATCAGTTAATGTATGATATAGAAATGCCATGTATATCCTGTTTAATAATAGTAGCAAGCTCTTAACTACAAATGTTAAATTATTCTGATCAACTATGGTTAGTGTTAATTATGGCGGGTATTATGGCTACGAGTGCGGTTTAATCAATCCTGAAATGGAGTGCGTGGATACAGCTGGGTTTGGCAGCTAGTACACATGTCATTATTATTCTGTATAGATACGGCTGATGGCATTTGTGGCGGGTATCATGGCTGTGTGTGCTGCTTGCTCGATCCTGATATGGTGTACATGGATGCAGCCGTGTGTGTTAACTGGTGCAGATGTCTTTATAATTATCATTATTTTTTTTTGTCATTATTTTTGCTGACTTGTTTGCTTTCAGCTCTTTCCCAGCTGTTGCTGTACTGGAAGGGAGGGAATTCAGGCTTGGGATTGCTAGTGAAGTGAAGCTTTGCTTCAGGTGCATCACGCACCTTTGGTAAATAGTTCACAGACTAATTAACAGTATCAGACACTCTCAGGTTGCTATGGTAAAGGTAACAGAGTGACGATAACGCTTAACAGCTTGTGGTCACTATATTATAAGAAGTTATTTATTTGTATTAACTTGAATTGTAGTTTTTGTAACATATCTTGACCATGGGTAGTACGGTTACCAAGATAACCAGTGTTTTTGTAGATGACATCAAATTGACTGGGTTAGAGAGATATTGGAAACCTGAACTTGAAATGTCACAGAATGTAATAATCATATTCTAAATAACTAGTATTAAATTCACAATAGACATTCAGTTTAATGACACGGGCTTGAGTTTCATAACATTGCTGTTTTGGCTTGTCATGAATGGCATAGATTGTACTGAACGTCGGGGGGAAGTATGGTGGTTTTCCTGTATAGGTGAATGTGTGTGGTGGGTCTTGTAATTGCTTACTAGCTGTTTTCGCCGACTTGTTTGCTTTCTCCTCTTTTCCTGGCTGTTGCTGGACTGGGAGGGAGTTTGGGCTTCGGGCTGCTGGTGAAGTGTGGCTTTGCGCCGCGTGCCTCTGGTAAGTGGTTCGCAGACACTGGCAGTGCTCAGATGCTCCCAGGCTGCTACAGTATCAGCTTGTGTCAAATAAATAATCTACAGCAGGGAAGAAAAAGAAAAAAACACATGGATGATAGACAATGTAGTGTTTGATTTTAGTAATCTGAACACAAAATATATAATTGTCACACAGATGAACCAATCCGCTGAATTTAGATATTAAAATCTGTATTCAACACAACACTGAACATCAAAGGGAAGCTTGATGATCTTCTTACATAATTAAATATGTATAACAAGTCATGTCATTCTTTTAACTTGAATTGTAGTTTTTGTAGTCCATCTTGCCCAAGTGTAATACTTTGTGGTTACCAAGACAACTAGTGTTTTGTACATGACATCAAATTGATGGGGTTATTCAAGAGAGTTAGTGGAAGCCTGAACTTGAAATGTCACATAATGTAACAATCATACTCTGAACAAATAGTATTAAATTGACATTATACCACAACCCCCATTAATATTCAAAAACATGCACGCTGATTGGTCAGTGTGCACGTTGTAAATCAGTTATAGTAATGGAAAAAAGGTCTGGTCACCCAGACTTTTTTCATTACTATAACTCTTTTTTTAAGCAATGGAGAACGCAAGATCTCTGTTGCTTCATACTGTCTCGTTATGTTAAATGAGTTTAACATAGCGAGACAGCTTTAAAAAAAGCAACGGAGAATCTCTGTTGTTTTTTTTAAAGCTGTCTCGCTATGTCAAACTCGTTTAACATAGCGAGACAGTTTGTAAAAAGCAATGGAGATCTTGCTTTCTCCGTTGCTTTTTTCAAAACTGTCTCACTTTGTTAAATGGGTTTAACATAGCGAGACAGCTTTAAAAAAGCAACAGAGAATCTCCGTTGCTTTTTTAAAGCTGTCTCGTTATGGTAAATCCATTTAACATAGCAAAACAGTTTGTAAAAAGCAACGGACATCTTGCTTTCTCCGTTGCTTTTGCCCACAGCTCTGATGTACTGCGTAGGCATACGCATGCGCAGTACATCAGAACTGCTGCAGAATACCAGACAGCTGCGAAAGGGCAGCAAGGAGGCATTATACAATGCCATTATTTAAGAAAAGTAATTATTTTTTTTCTTAAATAATGTCATTGTATAATAGCAATAACCCACTTCTGGGTGTGGGTAATGCTGGATTTACCCTCATGACCAAACCACACCAACCGTGGGTAAATCCAACATTACCCACACCCAGGCGTGGGTTATTGCTATAATAACCACTCAGTTTAATAACACGGGCTTGGGTATAATAACACTGCTGTTTTAACTTGTCATAATTGGCATACACTGTGTTGAACATCAAGGGGAAGCATGATGATTGTCTTATATAAGTAAATATGTATAACAAATTGTAATTGCTTTAACTTGAATTGTAGTTTTTGTAACCCATCTTGACCATACATGATAATTAAACTGTTGCCAAGGTAACTCATGTTTTATATATGACATCAAACTGACAAAGTTGTTCAAGGTAAACAGTAGAAGCTTGAACTAGGAATGTCACAGCATGTAACAAACACATTCTGAACAAATAGTATTACATTGACAATAATCACTCAGTTAATCCTTTTCTGATTATACAAAGTGATTACTTAAATGCTGACAAACAATGACATTTTACTTCTAACAATCTAGTAAAATACATTATATTATAAACATTAGGTATAAATATTATCATCATCTATTTAGATTAAGTAATACATTTTGAAAGACTTCATAAATAAGGGTGAAAATGTTAAATAACTGTGTGCTATAATCTTTTACTGAAGTTTTATATATAATACATCCTTCTTTACTATGTTTGAATTCCTTGTTATCTATCTTTCATGCAAATATTATTTGCTTATATAACAAATAGACATTATATTGTATTAGAATTCTGTCTACAATAGTACTATATCTGTTAAAAATAACAAATGTTGCTTATTATTATTATAAATATTCTTCATATGATAATTCAACTGATGGAGCTGAGATGTTCTGATTTGTCAAGGTATGAGTGAAATCTGATAGATTTAGGTTTGTCCATCAGATTAGGAATGACTTTCATTCCATGGCTAGTGCAGATCTTAAGTTTTGTTAACATTTATTAATTTAAATTTATTTTACAAAACCATTTTTAGTATGCCTGACCAAAACATTACTTTACTGGTAAACCTTCAAGTATAATACTGATAATTTCCTTTAAAAGCTCAAACATATACTTTATAGTTATCAGAGAAAAATGTTTACTAGTCACATTAAAACAAAACAATACATAGTTCAAATAACCTAAGATGGATTTAACTTTATTATCTTTAAATACCAATGGCTTAAACAATCCTAGCAAGATATTAAATCTACTGAAATGTTTAAAATTAAACAAAGCACAAATTGTCTTTCTTCAAGAAAATAATTTCAAAAGAAATAACTACAAATGGAATCCAAAGGAATATATAATATTGGCACAGTCCACCTATAAAACTAAGTCAAAAGGGGTAACAATTTTATGGAAAACAAATGTGATTAACCCACAAATCATTTATAAGTATGAAGATAAAGAAGGCCTTATGGCATTTGTAATAGTTAAATATAATAATAGATAATGGAACCTAGCCAATCTATATTGGTTCCCAGGCATTGGATCAGGAACGGTTAAAAAACACTTGGATTTCATTTCCAATAGCTATAAAGGCAACTTAATATTAGGAAGAGATTTTAATTGTATATTTGATACTTCTGAAACTACAAATAAAAGACAGATGCGTGCAACTACTGTATCAAAAGCTTTAAACAAGTGGGTAGAATCATTTCATCTTGAAGATACTTTAAATTTAAAGAAGATAAATCTTTGTTGTTTTCCCATCAAAATCATACATTTGGTACCCAAACTAGAATAGATAAAATATTTACTGTCCATGACTTACACTCTAAAATCATTAATTTCTCAATCACTCCCTGTCCCTTTTCAGACCACAATTCACTGATATTGAACCTTCAAAATGGATACAAACCATTAATCTTTAACTCCAGAATTTCAGCATACATAACTAAAATTAAAGAGTTCAAACCCAGGCTATTACCTGAATTAGAGTTCTTCTTAGATATTAACTACACAACAGAGATAAATAAAATAATGATATGGGACTAATCAAAAGCATATATATATATATATATATATATATATATATATATATAAAACCCTAACTTGGTATAAAAAAATCAGAGAATGGGATTCTGTATTATTAGATCTACAATCCAAACTTTTGTCAGTAAAATCTGAAAAAAATCAAGACAATTTGGAGAGGAAAAGTAGAAGTATTAAACAATAAATACAATGAAATGCTAACACATAAAGCTAGTTTAGCTATAGAAAAACTAAAAATTAATACTTTGGCCACTTCTCCCAAATATCTACATAGTTTATTTACAAGAATCAAAATGCAATCAAAAGCTAATAGCATTAAAAGTATCTTTCATGAAAAGAAAGGGAGAATGTCTTGGATATAGGTGAGATTCTTTGATGCCTATAGAAATCACTATATGAAACATTTCCAAAAAGAAAATATACATACTGATCAATTAAATCTAGATGTAAAATGTTCCAATATAAAAACATACCAGAAAAAATAAAACTAGATCTCCAAGCTCCCATATCCTACAAAGAGGTTACAGCTACAATAAAAGAGGGTAAAAATAATAAAGCTGCAGGTATAGATGGCACAATTATGGAAATATATTAACTTTTTCCTTCAAAGATACTATCCTTCTTCCATAAAACTCTATTAGAAATTCAGTCATGAGCTTTAATTCCACCCTCTTGGAGATAATCCTTAATCACACCAATCCTAAAGGAATATAAACCCCCAAACCTCTGTACCTCATATAGACCTATATCATTATTAAATAATGACTATAAGATATTTATGACAATATTAACTAACAGAATGAAAATACCACTATCCAAAACAATAAATGATCAGACTGGATTTATATGTCATAGACACACACATGACAATATTATAAGGATAATTTATTTTAAAAATTATGTTAACAAAGAAACACTCATAATTGGCTAAGATATAGAGAAAACCTTTTGTTTCCCTAAATTGGGACTATTAATTCAAAATCCTAAAGCTATTTGAATTTCTGCCATCCTTTATTCATCTCCTAAAGAATATATATACAAATAATTTAGCATATGTCAAATTAGGTCCTTTTATCTCTGAATCTATACATATAACAAAAGGCAAGGATGTCCCATGTCACCAATACGATTTGCTCTGGCTATTGAAATAATGGCAGATTTAATTCGTAACAATATAAAAATCAAAGGAATAGATGTTTATGAACAATATAATTCTAAAATAATGCTATTTGCTGATGACATATTACTAACATTATCTAATGCAAAAGATTAGAATAATTAAATATATTAATTGACAAATTCTACATGACTTCAGGGCTCCATTTCAATAAATCAAAAAGTACAGTTTTGTACCTACCATAAATGTAGATGTTCGAAGATCCACATTGCTGCAGTCCTTACACTTGGGTAGTCCGCTGTCCTCGGTCGGCCCGAATATCAAAGTATAAGGCTGACGTCGGTCAAGGCATTTGACTGACATCAGGAGGTTAGGGTACAAATGCATGACCGACGTCATATCCTCAGTCTTTTCTTGCCCCAGATGTCAGAAGACCCTAAAAATAAAGGTCAAAACCAAAAGACAGCAAACAAACAACCAACCACCCTTGCACTAATTATATGTACAATATATACAATATACAATATTTACAACCCAACCCACACAACCACCTCTAACTACAGAGGGGAAGGAGGGAGTTGACTGCAGCAATGTGGATCTTCGAACATCTACATTTATGGTAGGTACAAAACTGTACTATGTTCTTCATCTCACATTGCTGCAGTCCTTACACTTGGGTAGAATCCCAAAGCAGAGGTAAGGGAGGATGGCCAAACTACAAGGAAGCAGGAGCTGCCAAAATGCCCTGCAAAACAGCAGTGGCAAAACCAGCCCTGGATTTAGAGTAAAGTGGCAGGTGATAATGCCTAGAGAAAGTATGCACTGAACTCCAAGTAGCTGCCTCCAAAATATCCTTGGTTGCCACTCCCTCAAAAGCTGTCGAAGTGGCAGTAGCCCTAGTGGAATGAGGCCTAATCCCAGCTGGAATCTCCTTGCCATGATGGGAATAATAGAAAGCAATGCAAAACCCAATCCACTTAGAAATAGTTTGTTTTGACACAGGCTTGTCCTGAGAACTCAAAGCAAAAGAAACAAACAACTGCTGAGACTGCCTGAACCCTTTAGTTCTGTCCAAATAATATCGCAACTGCCTGTGTACATCTAAAGTGTGCAAAATCTTTTCCCCTTTATTTTGGGGATTTGCATAAAAAGTAGGCAAATGAATAGTTTGGTTTAAAGCCACACTAGAAACCACCTTAGGCATAAAGGAAGGATTAGTACGAAAGATACCCTATCCTTATGGAAAATCAAGAAAGGCTCAACCGCCATAAGGGCCTGTAATTCAGAAACCCTTCTTGCAGAGGTAATGGCCAACAAAAAGGCAGTCTTCCATGATAAATATTTCAACTCAGAAGTAGCTGCAGGCTCAAAAGGTTGTAGAGTGAGTTTCTCCAACACAAAATTGAGATCCCAAGCAGGAGTAGGAGCTCTTCGGGGTCTTATATTTTTTGCCCCTCTAAGAAATTGCTTGAACAAAAGATGAGAAAACAATGGAGGGTCACATTCATAGTGAGCTGAAATTGCTGCAGCATGAACCTTAATAGAAGAGAAGGACAAACCTTTGTCCAGTAACTCAGTAAGATATTGAAGAGCCACACTTAAATTAGGCTCAGAAACATCAAAATCCTTTGCTGCACTCCAAAATAAAAATCTCTTCCATTTATCTGCGTACACTTTCCTTGTACTAGGCCTTCTAGCTTCCAAAATCACATTCAAAACTTGTTGTGGAAGTTGAGACCCTCTATGGTTCAAAACAGAATATGCCAGGCTGTTAGGTGAAGAGAGTGAAGTTTGACATTGAGCAAATGGCTGTCCTCCTGCGACAACAGGTGTGGAATCGAAGGCAAAGGCCATGGAGGCTTCCATACCAGACTTCTCAGTAATGGGTACCAGTGCTGTCGAGGCCAATCTGGAGCTATTAAAATCATCCTTGGCTTGTCCTGTCTGACCTTTAGAAGTACCTTTGGGAGGAGAGGCAGAGGTGGAAAGGCATAAACATGAAGATTGCTCCAATTGAAAGAAAGAGCATCCACTTTCCAAGCTGTGGGATGAAACCTTTTTGTGCAAAACTTTGGCAGCTGATGGTTTAGTGGAGAAGCGAACAGATCTATGTCTGGAGTTCCCCATGACACTGTCAATTTCTGAAATACATGAGGATCCAATTTCCACTCGTGGGGATCCATAATTCGTCTGCTCAACACATCTGCTAAGGAGTTCTGTGCTCCTGGCAGAAACCTTGCCTGAAGATTGAGCTGTAAACTGAGAGCAGTCTCCCACAAAATCATTGCTTGCCTGCATAGAGGATAAGAATGTTCCCCCTTGCTTGTTGATGTACCACATGACAGTTGTGTTGTCTGTTAGAATCAACACCTGCCCTGGAAGAAGTAAATCCTTGAAAGCTATCAATGCAAACTGGACTGCTAACATCTCCTTCAGGTTGATATGTAGATGTTGTAGTCTGGCAGGCCACTTGTCTTGTATCCACTTTCCATTTAGATGAGCTCCCCAAGCTTTGTCTGAGGCATCTGTCGTTAAAATCTGACTCGCCTCTGGCCGGGTCACAGAGAGTCCCTTGTTTAGGTGACATTCCTGAGCCCACCACAAAAATTCCTTTTGAATGCAAGGTATTATTTGAATGACAGTGTCCAGATCCTGGCAGTGCTGTGTCCATACATTTTTGAGATACCATTGCAGCTTCCTCATATGCAGTTTGGCATTGGGAAGCACCAGAATACAAGATGCCATGAACCCTAAGGCTTGAACGACTGTCCTTGCAGTCAGCCCGGACTGATGAGATAGTTGATGGAAGTAAAGGGAAAGACTCTTTTGTTTGTCCGGGGTTAAAAGGCCATCTGGGATGCTGTATTCAGTCTTACACCCAGAAAGCACATGTCCTGAGAGGGTACTAGACTGGACTTTATTTCGTTCACAGAATACCCCAGGCATCTTAGCACTGCTATCACATATTCCAAATGATGAAGAAGCTCTTCCCTTCCTTGAGCCAGAATCAGGCAGTCGTCCAAATAAGGATAGATCTGTATTCCTTTTAGCCTGAAGAAAGCTATCACTGGAGCCAGAACTTTCATGAACACTCTGGGCGCAGTAGATAAGCCAAAGGGCAATGCAGAGAACTGATAGTGAGAAGTCCCAGCTCAAAACGCAGATACTTCCTGCAACTTAGTCTGATAGGAACATGAAGGTAAGCCTCCTTGAGATCCAAAGTTACCATCCAATGATCTTTGCCCAGCAGAGGTAAAAGCTGTTGTAACGTCAACATTTTGAACTTGGGAATGTCCAGATAAGTGTTGAGGATAGATAAAGCCAAAATTGGTCTCCACGTGTTCCCCTTCTTTGGTACTAGGAACAGGCGAGAATAAAATCCTAGGCCCACTTCTGGCATAGGGACCGGCTGTATGGCCCCTAGTTGAAGTAACAGAGAAATTTGCTTGTGAGCCTCTATTCTTTGTTGAGGAGGAACGTCTGGCATGCCTCTGAAAGGAGGCAAGGTATGGAAATAAAACCTGTAACCTTGGTGTATGATATCCAATACCCATCTGTCTTGGGAAATTAAACTCCAATTTTCTTTGAAAAGTTCCAACCTTCCTCCCAAAGGTGCTGCCAGACGAGAAGGCTCTGGCAGCTGAAAAGGTAAGTCATTGGGTCTGTTTACGAAAGGACTGACCCCTGCCCTCACCTGAAGACTGTGCAGGAGAACTCCCTGTTCTAGGCCTGAAAGAGCCCTGAGCTCTGCCCCTACCACGTCTAGATCTACCCCTAGACTGGGAATCATAAGAAGGATACGTCCACCCTTTAGCAGGCCAATTCCTACTAAACTTTGGAGGCTGAACCTGCAAAAAATCTTTAACAGTCTGCATAGACTTAGCCTTGTCTTCCATTTTCTTTAAAACTGCCTCAACAGGAGAACCAAACAACACATCAGATTGTAAAGGAGCATCTAAAATCCTTGTTTTAACATGGTCAGATAAATTTTGATCCCTCAGCCAGGCGTGCCTGCGAAGAACTGACCCAGTGGCAGCCACCCTAGACGAGGCCTGTACAGCATCAAAACCACATTGCAAAGAATGCTTACCCACCTGTTCAGAAACATGTACTAAATCTTGCAACTCTTTACAATCAATACCTTCCGCCAGAGCATCAACCTTAGACTTCAACTGTGAAAGGAGATAGTTTTGGTATTTTAACATGTGAAACTGGCAATTCAAAGCCCTCATAGCTAGAGTGGAAGAAGTATAAACTTTCTTTCCCCATCTATCCAAGGCCCTGGCTTCTTTATCTGCAGGAACCGGATTCTTGACAACAGAAGCCTTAACACCTTAGGCCCCTGGCTAACAGTTTCTGGGTCTGCCCTCGGACTCTTAAAAGATACTTATGAACTTCAGGCACCCTGTAATACCTATCCGCTTAACAGGAGCAGGAGGCAAAGAATCAGGATTAAGAGAAGCCTCTGTAAAACATCTTCCACTACATCCAAAACAGGAGGTATAGCCAAAGGCCTATGTTGGGGTAAAACAAAATTCCCTAAGCCTTTTCCTGGAATCAGAGAAGTCCTGACCTTCCCACTTAAAATGCTCCCTCATGGAATGAAGAGTTTCTGAAAAGAAAAATCCTCAGGAGGAGAAGCAGAAGGAGTAGAATCATCCACATCAGAATCAGAATAAGGAGAGTACTCCTGCAAGTCTTCAGCCAAGACTCTGAAACATCCAAGCCTGCTCAAAACTCCCTAGCTCAGGCTCCACCCTAGGTCTCTTATCAGGAGGGGGCAAAGAACCCCTAATCAGAGTAATCAAATCTTCTGCCATTTTAAGCATATGCTTCTTGGGCACAGTCCCAGAAGAACTAGGGGTGACACCAACTGAAGCTAAACCTGGCCTGCCTCTAGGAGAAGCCTTGGAAACAGAAGGAGAGGGCCTAACCACCCTAGGCAGGGAGGGGAGTATAGAAATCTGAGAAGCCCCATCACCCTGGCCTGCCTCCTGAGAGGCACCATCCTGCAATAACAAGGTCTCTCCCTGGGATCCCAAAGAAACCTCCGGTGGAACCACCGGCTCCACCGACACCTCTAAAGAACCGGCGTCCGGTACGGACGGTTCTTCTAGCCTAGGCTTCACTGCTTTGTCCTTGCGCTTCTTCGAAGAAGCGGGCATCGGAGCATCCGACGGCATTTTGTAATTGCACCGCTTCCCAAAGACTAACCTGGCACAATCTAATCTTCTCTTTATAGTGCGTTTATTAAATCTAGCACAAGAGCGACACCCAACAACGTCGTGCTCAGGCCCTAAACAAGGAATACACAAAGTATGATAGTCTCTATGCGGTATCTGTTTCCCACAAGAAATACAATTATTCACTTTTTCTGACATCCGGTAAACCACTGAGGCAAGAAAAAACTAAAATATTCCCCAACGGGGTACTTAGCCAACTTTGACTCGGTCTGAAACTCCGAAAACGAAAAATTTCAGAACGCCAACCGGCACTTGCAATACTGCTTCTGCATCGGACCATGCGGCAAAAAAGACTGAGGATATGACGTCGGTCATGCGCATTTGTACCCTGACGTCCTGATGTCAGTCAAATGCGCCTTGACCGACGTCAGCCTTATACTTTGATATTCGGGCCGACCGAGGACAGCGGACTACCCAAGTGTAAGGACTGCAGCAATGTGAGATGAAGAACATTCAAATTTTTTATTTCTAAATAAAAAGAAAGAACTGCAAACTAAGGGGGATCACATCATAGGGAAACAAGAATCTACCTTAAAATATCTAGGAATTGAGTTATGCAAGGATAATTAACTAGTCTCAAAAAACTACAATAATATCATTAATACAATTAAAGTCTCTGTGTGAAAATGGATCAAAATAATATTAAGATTTGAAGATAGACTACAGTTAATAAAAATGGTTTTACTGCCCAAGATCCTATATACAGCCTTGGCAATACAACTGTCACCAGAAAAGAATATACTTAAAGAACTAAATTCATGCCTAATAAAATTTTTATGGTTTCCCAAAAGAAACAGAATAGCATTAATACATCATATCAGACCATGGACACAGTGAGTATTAAACTTTCCTGACATAGAAACATATATAAAAGCATCAATATCTAAATCTCAGACTGGATAAGTCCAAATTACTCTGCAAACTGGAAAGAATTACTAACTGTGGTATTAATGAATGAATTTGATTTACAAAAAAAAATAAAAAAATCAAACAACAGATATAAACAATCTGCCATGGCACATATTATGTATTAGTCTGTAATATCACATAACTAAACCCATTAAAACTTGTATGATTAATTATTACATTGACTCATTTGGGAAAATTGTTAATGCAAATATAGACTTAAAAATCTGGTTTGACGTTTTAACACCATTGATAGTCACCAAGAACTTTCCACATAACATATTTAGAGAAATTATTAATTCCTGGGAACAGAAAGGATTTGTTTGTTGGCTCCAATGTATCAAAGAACTAAAAGTTTTAGCTATGCAAGTACTACTAACAACATACAGAATTCCACAACAGGACTGGCTAACTTAACAGAGTATTCCATCATACTCACAAGAGTTAAGTAGAATAATTAATAATTCTTCATTTAAAGAAATACCTAAATTTATGAAATACATATATGAAATCATATATAATGACTGACATGGGAAACAGTATTTCAAAGTTTTACAAAATATTGATAAACTATAAAACAACACCCAAAACCTCATATTGGAAACATATAATAAAAGGACACTCAATACAGTTAACTGAAGATATTAAAGCAAATATATTATCAATAAAATATACTTCCTTCACACAATACTAGAACGTTTTTAACTAGAAATGCTTGCACAGAGCATTATTAACCCCAGATAGAATCAGCAAAATTAATTATTCCATTAAAGGAAGATGTTGGAGATGTGAGCAAGTACCCAGGGCAGATTGGAACCCCATTTTCTTTTATTGTGTTAAAATTAAGCCATTTTGGAATGTTATTAATAACTTTTTACAAGCCTTATCTAATGAATCATTTTATTTAACTAAAACTCTTGTATTATTAAATGTAAACAAAGGTTCTCAGTTGAATAGGTCAAACATGTATCTTGTATGGACTATACCTGCAATCTCAAAGAAGTGTATAACAGAAAGACAGAATACAAATACAATGCCAACCTTGGAAGACTTCTACAGCCTAATGAAGACCACATCATTACTGGAAACTAAAATTAAAGAACTAAGATTGTATTCAAAGCCATTTGTCAACAACCCTTGGGGAAAAGTTTTATCTCTTATTGACACCTTACAATGCCTGATTAGATACTCTGATAATGGATTGGACATACTTATACAGTAATTGTACATATTAAAGTTGTTATAGTGTCAGGCTAGTGCAAATAGTTAATTTAGATATTTATAAATATTATGGAATTTATTCAATTATGTTTGAAAATAAAAAAGATATTGTTGTCCTTAGTATAACATTCCAATATATTGCCTTAGAGAGATGGTTATCTCAAAATAGTCTGCAAGCAAAACAGTAAAAAATATATATATATAAAAATAAAAAGTCAGTCGTTAAATCTATCCCAACCCAAAACATTTATATTTGCAGCTATTCAACTTCCTGTGTGAAACCCAGCTCAACTTCTGTCTTCCTAGAGAGACTAAAGAGAACAGAGCCAAGTGACCCTAATTGTTTAACTAGCTGCTGCATCTGAAAAGAGAGAAAAAATGCAGAAAGGCACTTAAGTCTTTGCACATGCTTTCTAGCTATTCTAACTACACTGAGCTGTTTTTGTATTGCATGTATAGTTTTCTGTATCATTTTAGCCATTTTCAACATATGCTGTTTTGTTTGCTATTGCTGGTTGCATTTTACCTATTTTAAGCTACAGGTTCTTGATGGTTTAGAGCACATTCACGTCAGATTTTACTTAGTTTTCATTGGTTCGTTTGTTTTGTTGTATTTTACTGCATTGCGCTGTGCTCATCTGTAAGGCAGTGGATTTTCCACAGCAGGTAGTATGCACAAGAAAAATTCTGTCTTTACTTACTGAAGTGTACCTTCTTATAACATCAGTGAGTTACTTATCCATTTTTGCATTACCTAAACTGCTTGTGCTGAGTTGTGCAGTCACCGTACCAGTTGCACTGAGCAGCGTGGCTTTATGTTGAACATAAAAACAATCTAACTTCTATAGCTGTAGCATTTCCCCAGCTCCTTTTTAGACCCTTACTTAATTTAAAGCTAGCAGCACAGGTCACCAAGGAGAACAGACACACAGCCCCACATTTTCAACCTTGCAACACCTGGAATCCCAAGGCAGTGCATCTACTTGCCTCATTCTCACTGATAGCAGACATCTGGCAAATCAAAGAACTTATCTCAACTGGAGATGTCTCTCTTTCAGCCAGCTACTTGCAGTGAACAAGTGTCATACCACCAACATGCACCTATGTATAGTGATGCCATTAAAAATCTTTATCAAAGCACAGGACTTCAAAGATTAGGCATTATCCTAAACCCTCACATACACCCTCTTCTTGCCACCCAGCATTTTTAGCTCATTTCCAATTTACACCTCAATCTGACACTCCAGCAAACATAGACAATAAAATGGGGTGCATAAGTAGTATGCAAAAGACTTTATGGCAGCAAGACCAAGGTAATTCATCTGGCAATGGCCTAATTATAGGTGATTGCACAGTTAGAGACACATATGCCCCATTCACCAAGGCTTAAAGGAAGGGTAATGGTTAGCTTCCTCTCAGTTGTTAAGATATGTAATGCCATTAGAGTCAAGTCCCTTCACCCCAGGGACATGGATAGCTTGATCATTGTTCACACAGACGTGAATGACTTGAGATGCACCTCCTAAGATCGTGTGAAGAGGGACATGATGGAACTCTCAGAATGTGTGACTAGAAAGAACGGGAAACTAATAATATGCAGCATCTTGTCATGACCAACAATGATGCCACAATAAAAACAAAAGATAACTGACTAATTATCGGCTTACCCAAGATCGTGTGAAGAGGGACATGATGGAACTCTCAGAATGTGTGACTAGAAAGAACGGGAAACTAATAATATGCAGCATCTTGTCATGACCAGCAATGATGCCACAATAAAAACAAAAGATAACTGACTAATTATCGGCTTACCCAAGATCGTGTGAAGAGGGACATGATGGAACTCTCAGAATGTGTGACTAGAAAGAACGGAAACTAATAATATGCAGCATCTTGTCATGACCAGCAATGATGCCACAATAAAACAAAAGATAACTGACTAATTATCGGCTTACCCAAGATCGTGTGAAGAGGGACATGATGGAACTCTCAGAATGTGTGACTAGAAAGAACGGGAAACTAATAATATGCAGCATCTTGTCATGACCAGCAATGATGCCACAATAAAAACAAAAGATAACTGACTAATTATCGGCTTACCCAAGATCGTGTGAAGAGGGACATGATGGAACTCTCAGAATGTGTGACTAGAAAGAACGGGAAACTAATAATATGCAGCATCTTGTCATGACCAGCAATGATGCCACAATAAAAACAAAAGATAACTGACTAATTATCGGCTTACCCAAGATCGTGTGAAGAGGGACATGATGGAACTCTCAGAATGTGTGACTAGAAAGAACGGGAAACTAATAATATGCAGCATCTTGTCATGACCAGCAATGATGCCACAATAAAAACAAAAGATAACTGACTAATTATCGGCTTACCCTATTATATATATCAGCCTGGGATGAGAAGGTTATAAACTCAGCCATTTTGCTAGGGATGGTCTGCATCTCCCCTTGCAAGGCTTCCTTTTATTAGCGAAGACTTTTTCTTTCCCCATAGTACCTTTTTAGGAATGGCAGTCTCCTCAGTTAACCAGAAACAAGTAATCACCATGGTATCTCCTAAAGTGGGTCCAAAACAGTGTAAGAAACTTCTTTACATGGAAGCTTTTTCAATTTGTGTACATCTAGTTAATCACTATATATTAAAAAGCAGAAAAAAAAACAGAAAACGGTAGTAGAATAAGACAAGAATAAGATAATCTGTTTAAGAACCACCGCATTTTATATATAAATATATGTACATTATGTATGTGTGTATGTGTATATCTACATATATATATATATATATATATATATAATAGATAATATATGCATCCATCCTCAACCCCTTTTCCCATTTTGCACTTAGGGTCGGGGTGTCAATCATCTCGAGGCAAGGTTTACACTGCTGGGTGGGATATATATATATATATATATATATATATATAAGGAGATATATATATATCTCCTTAAAGGATTTTTGACTCGAAACAGACAGTCTGCCCTGCTTGGATTACTTCTGAATGCCTACTAGAGTTAATAACTCTGTATAATAATAATAACATTTCAAAATAAGTTTTTATTTTTTGACTGAAGACGATTTTAAGTTTGCTATTTCTACTACCATTTTCTGTTTTATTCACAAATTGTCCATATAGTCAAACACAACAGACTCATATAAATGCACTGCTGAATACTAGAAGTGTAAACAAAAAGGTGCTACTCCTTAAAAATATTGATACGTGTGGTTACTGAAACATGGTTTCAGAACAGTGAAAGCAGCATTGGATTGTAGGGTTTTAATGGCTACCACTTCCTGAGACTCATCTCTGATCATTGGAGAGGCATATCTGTGTTCCAAAGAAACCGTTTACCCTACAGACTCACAATGCAGGACATTGGCCTTGAGCTCCTCTGTGGTCTTCTTACAATAAATAAAACCCAGTACCACATGGTAGCCAAGTACTGTACCCCTTCTATGACACTGGCAAACTATGAGGTAGATCTTAAACTGACATGCCTCACCAGAAAACCAAAGAATATCCTCTTTGGTGACTTCAACTATTCCTCTACTAACATGAGAACCAACACCACCAAAAACAAGTAAGTACAGAGATTCCTAGATTTATTAACTCCAGCTTCTTGGACCAACTAGTACAAATCTCAATGAGAGGCTCAAAAATATAGCCCCAGTATACCTAGAACCCACAGTTACAAAATCACTGGTCATATCTGACCATCATGCATTAATATTTACTCTAAATATGACACTTGAGTCACACTGGAATACTTCCATCATCAGGAACTACTCCAAGGCAAATATACCTCACCTAGCTGATGACCTATTGAAGTTGAAACACCCTCCACAACTAGATGATCCTGCCTGACATGTTGTGATTTAAACTGATAAATCTTACATTCATTTCCTGGCTAGCACCGGTGCCTTGGTCTCCATAATGCATACGTAAATATTAAAGAACAAACTCATTTTGTGGAACATAAGCATTAGCAAATTATACAATAAGTAGTAGAAACACCATGCCCATAAAAGCAAATATAACACCCTATTAGCTAGAGAGGAACTCAAAATAATCAAAAAGGACAAATCACAAAAGCAGATAGATAACCGGAAAACTCAACGAAATGCGGACCATATAATCAGTAAGACAGTTTATTCACTTTGCAAGTAAAACTTTCACCACAAGGATTCTGCAGGTGAATACACTTTCAAAATGGAACAATACAAAACTTAAATAAACTAAAATGCAAATTAAAATCACATGGCATCAATCAGACTTTATCACTTAAAAGTTTAAGCAGAGGTTTCAATGCAGAAGTCCCATTTAGTCCTGCTAGTAAATAATAGTCCGTTTCATTTTCTAATTTATTGTCAATAATTTAATGTCTCCCCCATGTAAGGGTAAATAAACTACTTTCAAAATCATAAATTAAAATGTGTGATTTTCATCTTTGTATAATATATGTTTGTATAGAGCATTAGTAATAACCTTGCGTCTTATGTCACTCGAGGTCACCTATCCCTATCTAAGTCTCAAACAACGTTATTTACATGGCTAAATGTGAGTCATGTGAAGAGTATTACATAGGCATGACTAATCTGAGACTTAAAGATAGGTCATTTAGAGACAACTACCTCTGGGAATGTTTGGGGTTATCAAAAATTAGTAGAGAATCATCAGACTACCTATGTGGAAGATTCCTTAGGAATGAGAAGTGCACTAATCAGTTCTCTGAGAGAGCAGCTGATGTATGGAACAGACTACCAAATTACATTAAACCAAGTACTAGTTTAGATATTTTTAAGAACAGCCTGGACACTCATTATGGGAACAACTGTTTTGGTATATTGGAGGGCTAGAAGGGCATTAATCCCCCTGATTTAAATATCTCTATGTATGTATGTCTGTATGTAACATACTCTCCAGAAGGGTCTAACACATGCAAAAAAATTATGCTCGGACCATGGCCTGAAAATAAATGGCACAAAAATGCAGTATTATGTCCTCTGACAAATTTGAACAATATTTTATGACATAGGTGCCCCACCCCCTAAAAATCAACTACGTCATTAGGTGCTTGGGCACCTTTATTTATTTTATTTTTATTTATTTATTTGTAATTTGATTACCGGGGAAGTCCACTGGGCCGAATTGACCCATTTTCAGTGGAGGCCCAGGGAGAAAAGCTCCAAGATGATGATGATTTATAGGTAATGATCTACCCTTTGAACACCATGTGACTACTGTTTCTAGGAAATATTTTAGAAAGCCAAACTATAATCAGGGACATATCTTCTAAATCCAAGGAAGGGATTGTCTTCCTCCACTTGTCCTTTATCAGACCAATAATGGAATATGATGCCCCCATAGGTATGTATTGACTAGGCATGGCTAGACAGAGGGACAGAGCTAGTAAAGATGTGCAGCAGGTAAGGGTGATAAAGGATAATGAGGGGAACATACTCACAAGCGAGGAGAGTGTGTTGAACAGATGGAAAGAGTACCTTGAGGGGCTGATGAATGAAACAAATGAGAGGGAGAGAAAGTTGGATGATGTGCAGATAGTGAATCAGAAAGTGCAACAGATTAGCAAGGAGGAAGTAAGGATAGCTATGAAGAGGATGAAAAATGGAAAGGCTGTTGGTCCAGATGACATACCTGTGGAAGCATGGAGGTGTTTAGGTGAAATGGCAGTGGAGTTTTTAACTAGATTGTTTAATGAAATCTTGGAAAGTGAGAGGATGCCTGAGGAATGGAGAAAAAGTGTTTTGTTACCGATTTTTAAGAATAAGGGTGATGTGCAGAGCTATAGTAACTATAGAGGGATTAAACTGATCAGTCTGAGCATGAAGCTATGGGAAAGAGTAGTGGAAGCTAGGTTAAGAAGGGAAATGATGATTACTGATCAGCAGTACGGTTTCATGCCAGGAAAGAGCACTACAGATGTGATGTTTGCTCTGAGAGATGTTAATGGAAAAGTACAGAGAAGGTCAGAAGGAGTTGCATTGTGTCTTTGTGGACTTAGAGAAAGCATATGACAGGGTGCCTAGAGAGGAGTTGTGGTATTGTATGAGGAAGTCAGGAGTGTCAGAAAAGTATGTAAGAGTGGTACAGGATATGTCCGAGGGAAGTGTGGCAGTGGTGAGGTCTGTGGTGGGAGTGACGGATGCGTTTAAGGTGGAGGTGGGATAACATCAAGGATCAGCTCTTAGCCCTTTCTTATTTGCAATGGTGATGGACAGTTTGACAGACGAGTTCAGACAGGAGTCCCCGTGGACTATGATGTTTGCAGATGACATTGTGATCTGTAGTGAGAGTTGGGACCAGGTTGAGGAGACCCTAGAGAGGTGGAGATATGCTCTAGAGAGGAGAGGAATGAAAGTCAGCAGGACTAAGACAGATTATATGTATGTGAATGAGAGGGAGGACAGAGGAATGGTGAGGATGCAGGCAGTAGAGGTGGTGAAGATGGAGGAGTTTAAATACTTGGGATCAATAGTTCAGAGTAATGGTGGGTGTGGAAGAGAGGTGAAGAAGAGAGTACAGGCAGGATGGAGTGGGTGGAGAAGAGTGTCAGGAGTGATTTGTGACAGATGAGTACCTGTAAGAGTGAAAGGGAAGGTCTACAAGAGGGTAGTGAGACCAGCTATGTTATATGGGTTGGAGACCATGGCATTGACAAAAAGGCAGGAGTCAGAGCTGGACGTGGCAGAGTTAAAGATGTTAAGATTTGCACTGGGTGTGACGAGGGTGGACAGGATTAGGAATAAGTATATTAGAGGGTCAGCCCAGGTTGGAAGGTTTGGAGACAAAGCCAGAGAGGCAAGATTACGTTGGTTTGGAAATGTGCTGAGGAGGGATGCAGAGTATATTGGGAAAAAGATGCTAAGGATGAAGCTGCCAGGTAACAGGAAAAGTGGAAGGCCTAAGATAAGGTTTATGGATGTGGTGAGAGAGGACATGCAGGTGGTTGGTGTGACAGAGCAAGATGCAGAGGACAGGAAGAAATAGAAACACATGATCCGCTGTGGCGACCCCTAATGTCAGCAGCCGAAAGAAGAAGAAGAAGAAGAATACAGCTCAAAAGCTTGTGTTATTTCCTAATCAAAAATATCAAGGGCATGTCGTCGTTCAGTTAGTCTGACTGCCTTAACCCCTTTCACTCTCGTCTGTTGTAGTATGGACTACTGACAGGACATCACTGCCTTCCCAGCAAGCCTCAAAGATTAAGTCCTATGTATCCTTCTACACATCCGTAAAACTAATCCCACCCTAAATACTCCCTTGAAGAGACCTAATCTACCACTGAAACATCAATAGGGCCCTGTTGGCCAGACAGATATCTTCCACAGAGAATATATGTTTTATGGAACAAACTCCCCTTAGAGATAAAGCAAAGAAGCTCCGTGACCCTTTTTAAGCATAACTGGATGACTGGATGGGCAGTCCTAAGTATACCCCCCCAGTCTGGACTTTTAAACCCTCACTGAAAGGGGTCATTATCAGGTATTACTTATTTTTGTGATTGGGTAATGACAAACCAGGATCTTGTTTCTCACCAACCACTGGTCCTCTGGCTCATCAGCTAGTATGAAGCTATGAAGGAAAAATAACTTAAAAGTAAGGTGTTTAGAGTACTGCCTGTGTCCTGGAAAATGTATATGTTTATAGGTGATTACTAGGCTGACTCCAAAGGTGAGAATCAAACACTGTATCTTGGGTCTGTAAGGTAAATTCCTTAAGTATTATGTAGTGAGATTGCTTTCACAAACGGTTAGTATTTATGTTCGACTAATTATTTCTGAGGTTCAAGCACCACAAAAACCATTAGTGTCACTGAAATGTTAAACATCTATGTTTTCTTTCTGTACTTTTGTCATACTTTATGGAATTAGGATATTATACGCATTCCAGTGTCAGTCCATTGTCACAGAGGGAAGACATCTGCCTGAGATGCAAGCAATTTGGGTTTGAAAATGCATTAGGATTGCTAGTCAGAGTCAGCAGGGGAAAAGGTTTGGCAATCAGCTCCGGTGTCACTACCATGGAAACTCTGTTGGTGGTTTAGATAACTGTCGACAGAGTCTTTGTGAGTTGCTCATGACTTAACAACACTGCATTCACACACTCATATGGGTCATATGTTTGTGCATGGTGTTAAGGCTCATAACCCTCGAGGACCACTGACTCATCAAAGGTTGAACTACTGACTCATCAAAAGTTGAAATATACACAGTGATACCTCTCCGTCTGTCCATATTTACCTTAAATGTATCCAAGTTCAATGACAATCATGAATAAATATATATATATATATATATATATATATATATCTGTGAGAAATCCTTTCCCATATCCGTGGACTATCCCTTTTTTCTGAGGAAGTTGCTAGACAATATATTAACTTATTTATCTGTAGGACAGGATATTTTCATTTTCAATAATTTGCAGTTTACATAAGGAATCTGTAGAGTGTGTACTGAAACTCCTATAAATGCACATTCACCAGGAGAACTTGTATGTAAAACCAAATGAGAGGAAAACTGAAAACAGGTATTCATTTTACTCTGAATTGCTTCTCTGATTAGTAGGGATCACTTTTTTATGTAAGAAATGAACAATGCTAAATTCAACTGAAATTTTACTGGAAAATAACAAAGCAATTATATTTTTTTTATTTTCTGAATCTGATATTCACTCATATGACAACAGTATTGAGAAGTATTTTATCCATCGCCACATGAGGCCCAGGACTGAAGTTACAGTCAGTGTTTTAGCTGAATCCTCTGGGATGTAATGGCACGAAAGACATAACTCTTTAAAAACTATATCAATGAAATCTATTTCAGGCTGAGAAAAAGAATTATATTTGTTTCAAAAGAAGGAGTACAAGGCTTCTGTGGCAATGAATGCAGTAACAGCTGCCTGCTGTGTGTATTGTATGAAAAGAAATAACCTAAAGAAAGAGAGGAGTATTTTAACACTGTGACCTTGGCTGCAACAGCAGGCCGGAATAATGAAGTAGGTCTGAAAATGATTCTGCTATACTAACATTTCTGAACTGAGCAATTTATCACTGACTGCAGGATCAAGTCACATTCCTATATTATATGTCTGAGGAAATTCTGAAGGTATAACAAAATCATTTTATTGAAAGAGGAGAATTAGAAGCCATAACATGAGTTTAAGAGTAGGAGAATGTATATACTTAAAGTGATGTAAACAGAAATTGAAAACATTTTACAAATAAGTATTTGTTAATGAGGAATGCTAATTTGCAATCAATGGGTTGAAATTTAAATATGTATATATTTGACTTTATAGGAAGAAATATGCATGTTTTTCTTCTTCGGTTAGCTTTTTCTTACGTCTGTTTTTCTACCATAGTATTTTATATATTGATCAGTTATTTTCTTTGCACACAGTGCATCTTTGCCATCATAATTGCTGCTATCAGTTTTAGTAGTAATCCATCTTAAGGTATGTATTAGTAAGTTTCTTTCAATGACTGGTATGGCTTGTTCTCAAGAGTGAAGACCCAGTGGCCAGGTAAAACAAGCCTTGGGAAAATCTGCATCATCCACATCATAAACATGCAGTTTTGTTGTTACACAACAACAGTTTATTAGTCTATGTTGTTTTAATTGTTAAATGGTATGCTTCTGTTATATTTTGAACATTACATTTATGCACTCTTCAAGGTATCTACTTGAATTGTTATGTTTTGGATTGTTTTTTCTACCTAGTTCATAATATATTTAGTTCTGTTGCACAGTTACTTTTTTTTCCTGATCGGTCATATGACATAAGCATCTATTTAAGGAAGCCATTTTGATTCAAAAAGTTTTGGTTCTGATTAAGTCATTTTGAATGCTTGGGATGAAAGTGCATGACCTACTGTTTTTATTTTACTCATTTTTTATTTTACTCGTTGATAAATTATTGTGAATTCTCACTGGGTTATGTGACATAATTTGTTTTTGCTGCAGTTATCAAACACTGTGTCCGTCTTTGTGTTTTTTCTTTTTTTATGGGGGGGGGGGGGTAGCATGGTCACATGCTCCGAGTTTTGGTTTTGGTTATGTTTTTAGAGCATGGCAGCCATTTGGTGTTTTGTTTGTGGGACTTATGGAGACACTTTAAAACTTTCCAGATACACATCTTGAAGTTTCTTCAACTCTGGATATTTTGAACCACAACAATCACCAACAGTGTAGTAAAAACGTGTAACATTATTCAATTAATTCACCCAAGAATGTAACTAAACTACCAGTTTCCTTCAAAGAATTATGACTGATGTGAACAAACATAATTCAGTAGGTACTTCTGTTGCATCACTGTGAGTGGCGGTCAGTGAACTTGTTTCTACAACTGGGCATGATTTGCGTCAGTTGACCTCAGTTTTTTTCTATGCTAGCACTGTTGGCAGAACTTCAACAGACATGAAGATCAGGAAATCTGTTGACCTGGAGAACTGATTACTTAAGGGCTTTTTTTTCCTAACTCTCCTAAGGTACACGATAACATATATGAGACCTTGGAATCTACTATTGACATTTTCAAGAGTAAATTACTTAAGGAGCATAATTCGAAACTTAACAATAGGTTTTTAGGTGAATGCCTTATAGTGAAATGAGTTATAAAAGGTCTGAGACTTTTTAAAGCTCCTAATGGAATAAAATTTAATACTGAGAATTATTGTGAACTGATTGATACGTTCAACTGATATAGGTTTGAACTGATTAAATTTATTATTAAGTACATATAGGTTTGAACTGATTATATTAAGTACAATATAACACAAACAAATGAACTCTTGGAAGAATACAAACTTTAAATGATAAAAATCTTAATGCTTGTTGTTTGATTACCATAAGGGCAAATATGATAGTTTTCTTGTTAAAATATATCAGCAATGTATGATTATTAAGTCCAAGAAGGCTAAAAAATAGCTTTGAGATTAGAACAAGTATGCACACACAGCATATCCATTTACTACTTGGTTCAGCAATGATTCTTACACTAGTTCCATGGATGACAATCACATGATACAGGGAGGTACTGGCCACAACTGCCAATTAGGACTAGAAGTTGTTCACCCTACATCAGAAGGTGATAATGAAATCAACTTACATTCGGATAAGTGCAGAATTGTTCCACTGGACTTGATGACCCTTTAGAGCACCCCCTTTACCGTGCAGGCTGAAGCAACTAGTGAACACGGGTATTTACTCCCACAACCCTCAAGCATACTACTACCCCACCCAACTTGATGGGTTTAGGAAGGGGGAGAGGGAGTACATGACGAAGGAACAAAAGAGGAAGGGGCACCACAAACAACAGGAACACCTACTAGAAAACTCAACCTTAATTTCTTCAACATAGGATGACAAAGTTCTTTGTCACAATGGGTTCAAATGTTTAATTATAGTTATTTCAACATCACTGTTGACTATTTTTCTTTTGCGAAAGGCTTCAATTTCATCCCACAGACTAAGACAAAGACAAGACCTGATTTAGTACTAGAGCAAGACTTTCCACTAGAAAGTTGAAGATTTGCTACTTTATTTAATGGCAGTGATGATGAATTTACAAAAGGCACAGATTCTGTATGAAAAAAAGTACTATTAAAACCCAACATGCATAAAATAGTGGGTATTTTTCATAAAAATTGTGAAAGGAATTTATATAACAATAACAAGTTGTGTCAACTATTACATACATGCATACAATTATTTTATGTACAGGCATTAATGCCCCTTGATCCTGCCAATATAGCAAAACAGTTCTAGCCATAATAAGTGTTCAGGCTGTTCTTAAAAATAGAGGATACCTTGCTTCTGGAAGTAAGAGAAAACTCATCAAAGCTAGAGCAAAAGTTACAAGCTATGCTATATGCCCTATGCTGACCGTCTAAAAAAACTCCAGCTATACTCTGTGGCATATCGTCTACTCAGAGGTGATCTCTGCTTAACATACAAAGGCCATGTCAATCCTTGAGCTGTTGGACATGCTCCACTTAAAGAAATCCCAATCCCTCAGAGCCACACGCTCCAGGGATCTAAACCTTATCACAATGAAGAAAACATGCTGGAGGGATAGGTTCCTGACAGAGACTCCGCAGACTCTGGAAAAGACTGCCCATACATGTCAAGCAGAGCACCTCCTTTGCCTCTTCAAAAGGAACCTTGACGACTGGATGGAAGAAAGGAAATTCACCCCGGGAATCACGTCAGTCGCCCTGCTAGACAAGGATCCAGGGAAGTAAATATTGTGGGAAGAAATATCCAGGGAATTGTTATGGCTAGGCTTGTATAGGCCCTAGGGCTGATAGCCTAGTACCAGCCTATGAACCTATATTCTCAGAGATTTGCAACTCTACAAAAGAAAAACAGACTTCTGGAAAATCTAGCAAAATCCGATGTTGTAGTATTCAGCACACGCCAAAAATGAAACATCTTTTCTCTTAGAATTTTAGATAATAATGATGATGGACTACCCAACAATATTAAATAAAAATATGTTAGACTAACCCTGGATCCCACGCTCACCTTCTCCAAGCAGCACTACCCAACAATATTAAATAAAAATATGTTAGACTAACCCTGGATCCCACGCTCACCTTCTCCAAGCAGCACTATCCAACAATAATAAATAAAAATATGTTAGACTAACCCTGGATCCCATGCTCACCTTCTCCAAGCAGCACTACCCAACAGTACTAAATAAAAATATGTTAGACTAACCCTGGATCCCACGCTCACCTTCTCCAAGCAGCACTACCCAACAATAATAAATAAAAATATGTTAGACTAACCCTGGATCCCACGCTCACCTTCTCCAAGCAGCACTACCCAACAGTACTAAATAAAAATATGTCAGACTAAGCCTGGATCCCACGCTCACCTTCTCCAAGCAGCACTACCCAACAGTACTAAATAAAAATATGTTAGACTAACCCTGGATCCCACGCTCACCTTCTCCAAGCAGCACTACCCAACAATAATAAATAAAAATATGTTAGACTAACGCTGGATCCCACGCTCACCTTCTCCAAGCAGCACTACCCAACAATATTAAATAAAAATATGTTAGACTAACCCTGGATCCCACGCTCACCTTCTCCAAGCAGCACTACCCAACAATATTAAATAAAAATATGTTAGACTAACCCGGATCCAACGCTCAACTTCTCCAAGCAGCACTACCCAACAGTACTAAATAAAAATATGTTAGACTAACCCTGGATCCCACGCTCACCTTCTCCAAGCATCACTACCCAACAGTACTAAATAAAAATATGTTAGACTAACCCTGGATCCCACGCTCACCTTCTCCAAGCAGCACTACCCAACAATAATAAATAAAAATATGTTAGACTAACCCTGGATCCCACGCTCACCTTCTCCAAGCAGCACTACCCAACAATATTAAATAAAAATATGTTAGACTAACCCTGGATCCCACGCTCACCTTCTCCAAGCAGCACTACCCAACAATATTAAATAAAAATATGTTAGACTAACCCTGGATCCCACGCTCACCTTCTCCAAGCAGCACTACCCAACAATAATAAATAAAAATATGTTAGACTAACCCTGGAACCCACGCTCACCTTCTCCAAGCAGCACTACCCAACAGTACTAAATAAAAATATGTTAGAGTAACCCTGGATCCCACGCTCACCTTCTCCAAGCAGCACTACCCAAAAGTACTATATAAAAATATGTTAGACTAACCCTGGATCCCATGCTCACCTTCTCCAAGCAGCACTACCCAACAGTACTAAATAAAAATATGTTAGACTAACCCTGGATCCCACGCTCATCTTCTCCAAGCAGCACTACCCAACAATAATAAATAAAAATATGTTAGACTAACCCTGGATCCCACGCTCACCGTCTCCAAGCAGCACTACCCAACAATATTAAATAAAAATATGTTAGACTAACCCTGGATCCCACGCTTACCTTCTCCAAGCAGCACTACCCAACAATATTAAATAAAAATATGTTAGACTAACCCTGGATCCCACGCTCACCTTCAGCAAACAGCACTACCCAACAATATTAAATAAAAATATGTTAGACTAACCCTGGATCCCACGCTCACCTTCTCCAAGCAGCACTACCCAACAATATTAAATAAAAATATGTTAGACTAACCCTGGATCCCACGCTCACCTTCTCCAAGCAGCACTACCCAACAATACTAAATAAAAATATGTTAGACTAACCCTGGATCCCACGCTCACCTTCTCCAAGCAGCACTACCCAACAATATTAAATAAAAATATGTTAGACTAACCCTGGATCCCACGCTCACCTTCTCCAAGCAGCACTACCCAACAATATTAAATAAAAATATGTTAGACTAACCCTGGATCCCACGCTCACCTTCTCCAAGCAGCACTACCCAACAATATTAAATAAAAATATGTTAGACTAACCCTGGATCCCACGCTCACCTTCTCCAAGCAGCACTACCCAACAGTACTAAATAAAAATATGTTAGACTAACCCTGGATCCCACGCTCACCTTCTCCAAGCAGCACTACCCAACAGTACTAAATAAAAATATGTTAGACTAACCCTGGATCCCATGCTCACCTTCTCCAAGCAGCACTACCCAACAGTATTAAATAAAAATATGTTAGACTAACCCTGGATCCCACGCTCACCTTCTCCATGCAGCACTACCCAACAATAATAAATAAAAATATGTTAGACTAACCCTGGATCCCACGCTCACCTTCTCCAAGCAGCACTACCCAACAGTACTAAATAAAAATATGTTAGACTAACCCTGGATCCCACGCTCACCTTCTCCAAGCAGCACTACCCAACAATATTAATTAAAAATATGTTAGACTAACCCTGGATCCCACACTCACCTTCTCCAAGCAGCACTACCCAACAATAATAAATAAAAATATGTTAGACTAACCCTGGATCCCACGCTCACCTTCTCCAAGCAGCACTACCCAACAATAATAAATAAAAATATGTTAGACTAACCCTGGATCCCACGCTTACCTTCTCCAAGCAGCACTACCCAACAATATTAAATAAAAATATGTTAGACTAACCCTGGATCCCACGCTCACCTTCTCCAAGCAGCACTACCCAACAATATTAAATAAAAATATGTTAGACTAACCCTGGATCCCACGCTCACCTTCTCCAAGCAGCACTACCCAACAATAATAAATAAAAATATGTTAGACTAACCCTGGATCCCACGCTCACCTTCTCCAAGCAGCACTACCCAACAATAATAAATAAAAATATGCTAGACTAAACCTGGATCCCACGCTCACCTTCTCCAAGCAGCACTACCCAACAGTACTAAATAAAAATATGTTAGACTAACCCTGGATCCCACGCTCACCTCCTCCAAGAGGCACTACCCAACAATATTAAATAAAAATATGTTAGACTAACCCTGGATCCCACGCTCACCTTCTCCAAGCAGCACTACCCAACAGTACTAAATAAAAACATGTTAGACTAACCCTGGATCCCACGCTCACCTTCTCCAAGCAGCACTACCCAACAATATTAAATAAAAATATGTTAGACTAACCCTGGATCCCACGCTCACCTTCTCCAAGCAGCACTACCCAACAATATTAAATAAAAATATGTTAGACTAACCCTGGATCCCACGCTCACCTTCTCCAAGCAGCACTACCCAACAATACTAAATAAAAATATGTTAGACTAACCCTGGATCCCATGCTCACCTTCTCCAAGCATTACTACCCAACAGTACTAAATAAAAATATGTTAGACTAACCCTGGATCCCACGCTCACCTTCTCCAAGCAGCACTACCCAACAATATTAAATAAAAATATGTTAGACTAACCCTGGATCCCACGCTCACCTTCTCCAAGAGGCACTACCCAACAATATTAAATAAAAATATGTTAGACTAACCCTGGATCCCACGCTCACCTTCTCCAAGCAGCACTACCCAACAGTACTAAATAAAAACATGTTAGACTAACCCTGGATCCCACGCTCACCTTCTCCAAGCAGCACTACCCAACAATATTAAATAAAAATATGTTAGACTAACCCTGGATCCCACGCTCACCTTCTCCAAGCAGCACTACCCAACAATATTAAATAAAAATATGTTAGACTAACCCTGGATCCCACGCTCACCTTCTCCAAGCAGCACTACCCAACAATACTAAATAAAAATATGTTAGACTAACCCTGGATCCCACGCTCACCTTCTCCAAGCATTACTACCCAACAGTACTAAATAAAAATATGTTAGACTAACCCTGGATCCCACACTCACCTTCTCCAAGCAGCACTACCCAACAATATTAAATAAAAATATGTTAGACTAACCCTGGATCCCACGCTCACCTTCTCCAAGCAGCACTACCCAACAATATTAAATAAAAATATGTTAGACTAACCCTGGATCCGACACTCACCTTCTCCAAGCAGCACTACCCAACAATATTAAATAAAAATATGTTAGACTAACCCTGGATCCCACGCTCACCTTCTCCAAGCAGCACTACCCAACAATATTAAATAAAAATATGTTAGACTAACCCTGGATCCCATGCTCACCTTCTCCAAGCAGCACTATCCAACAATATTAACTAAAAATATGTTAGACTAACCCTGGATCCCACGCTCACCTTCTCCAAGCAGCACTACCCAACAATATTAAATAAAAATATGTTAGACTAACCCTTGATCCCACGCTCACCTTCTCCAAGCAGCACTACCCAACAATATTAAATAAAAATATGTTAGACTAACCCTGGATCCCACGCTCACCTTCTCCAAGCAGCACTACCCAGCAGTACTAAATAAAAATATGTTACACTAACCCTGGATCCCACGCTCACCTTCTCCAAGCAGCACTACCCAACAATATTAAATAAAAATATGTTAGACTAACCCTGGATCCCACGCTCACCTTCTCCAAGCAGCACTACCCAACAATAATAAATAAAAATATGTTAGACTAACCCTGGATCCCACGCTCACCTTCTCCAAGCAGCACTACCCAACAATAATAAATAAAAATATGTTAGACTAACCCTGGATCCCAGGCTCACCTTCTCCAAGCAGCACTACCCAACAGTACTAAATAAAATATGTTAGACTAACCCTGGATCCCACGCTCACCTTCTCCAAGCAGCACTACCCAACAATATTAAATAAAAATATGTTAGACTAACCCTGGATCCCACGCTCACCTTCTCCAAGCAGCACTACCCAACAGTACTAAATAAAAATATGTTAGACTAACCCTGGATCCCACGCTCACCTTCTCCAAGCAGCACTACCCAACAGTATTAAATAAAAATATGTTAGACTAACCCTGGATCCCACGCTCACCTTCTCCAAGCAGCACTACTCAACAATATTAGAGAAAAATATGTTAGACTAACCCTGGATCCCACGCTCACCTTCTCCAAGCAGCACTACCCAACAATATTAAATAAAAATATGTTAGACTAACCCTGGATCCCACCCTCACCTTCTCCAAGCAGCACTACCGAACAATATTAAATAAAAATATGTTAGACTAACCCTGGATCCCACGCTCACCTTCTCCAAGCAGCACTACCCAACAGTACTAAATAAAAATATGTTAGACTAACCCTGGATCCCACGCTCACCTTCTCCAAGCAGCACTACCCAACAATATTAAATAAAAATATGTTAGACTAACCCTGGATCCCACGCTCACCTTCTCCAAGCAGCACTACCCAACAATACTAAATAAAAATATGTTAGACTAACCCTGGATCCCACGCTCACCTTCTCCAAGCATTACTACCCAACAGTACTAAATAAAAATATGTTAGACTAACCCTGGATCCCACGCTCACCTTCTCCAAGCAGCACTACCCAACAATATTAAATAAAAATATGTTAGACTAACCCTGGATCCCACGCTCACCTTCTCCAAGAGGCACTACCCAACAATATTAAATAAAAATATGTTAGACTAACCCTGGATCCCACGCTCACCTTCTCCAACCAGCACTACCCAACAGTACTAAATAAAACTATGTTAGACTAACCCTGGATCCCACGCTCACCTTCTCCAAGCAGCACTACCCAACAATATTAAATAAAAATATGTTAGACTAACCCTGGATCCCACGCTCACCTTCTCCAAGCAGCACTACCCAACAATATTAAATAAAAATATGTTAGACTAACCCTGGATCCCACACTCACCTTCTCCAAGCAGCACTACCCAACAATACTAAATAAAAATATGTTAGACTAACCCTGGATCCCACGCTCACCTTCTCCAAGCATTACTACCCAACAGTACTAAATAAAAATATGTTAGACTAACCCTGGATCCCACACTCACCTTCTCCAAGCAGCACTACCCAACAATATTAAATAAAAATATGTTAGACTAACCCTGGATCCCACGCTCACCTTCTCCAAGCAGCACTACCCAACAATATTAAATAAAAATATGTTAGACTAACCCTGGATCCCACACTCACCTTCTCCAAGCAGCACTACCCAACAATATTAAATAAAAATATGTTAGACTAACCCTGGATCCCACGCTCACCTTCTCCAAGCAGCACTACCCAACAATATTAAATAAAAATATGTTAGACTAACCCTGGATCCCATGCTCACCTTCTCCAAGCAGCACTACCCAACAATATTAACTAAAAATATGTTAGACTAACCCTGGATCCCACGCTCACCTTCTCCAAGCAGCACTACCCAACAATATTAAATAAAAATATGTTAGACTAACCCTGGATCCCACGCTCACCTTCTCCAAGCAGCACTACCCAACAATACTAAATAAAAATATGTTAGACTAACCCTGGATCCCACGCTCACCTTCTCCAAGCAGCACTACCCAACAGTACTAAATAAAAATATGTTAGACTAACCCTGGATCCCACGCTCACCTTCTCCAAGCAGCACTACCCAACAATATTAAATAAAAATATGTTAGACTAACCCTGGATCCCACGCTCACCTTCTCCAAGCAGCACTACCCAACAATATTAAATAAAAATATGTTAGACTAACCCTGGATCCCACGCTCACCTTCTCCAAGCAGCACTACCCAACAATATTAAATAAAAATATGTTAGACTAACCCTGGATCCCACGCTCACCTTCTCCAAGCAGCACTACCCAACAGTACTAAATAAAAATATGTTAGACTAACCCTGGATCCCACGCTCACCTTCTCCAAGCAGCACTACCTAACAATATTAAATAAAAATATGTTAGACTAACCCTGGATCCCACGCTCACCTTCTCCAAGCAGCACTACCCAACAGTACTAAATAAAAATATGTTAGACTAACCCTGGATCCCACGCTCACCTTCTCCAAGCAGCACTACCCAACAATATTAAATAAAAATATGTTAGACTAACCCTGGATCCCACGCTCACCTTCTCCAAGCAGCACTACCCAACAATATTAAATAAAAATATGTTAGACTAACCCTGGATCCCATGCTCACCTTCTCCAAGCAGCACTACCCAACAATAATAAATAAAAATATGTTAGACTAACCCTGGATCCCACGCTCACCTTCTCCAAGCAGCACTACCCAACAGTACTAAATAAAAATATGTTAGACTAACCCTGGATCCCATGCTCACCTTCTCCAAGCAGCACTACCCAACAGTACTAAATAAAAATATGTTAGACTAACCCTGGATCCCACGCTCACCTTCTCCAAGCAGCACTACCCAACAGTATTACATAAAAATATGTTAGACTAACCCTGGATCCCACGCTCACCTTCTCCAAGCAGCACTACCCAACAATAATAAATAAAAATATGTTAGACTAACCCTGGATCCCACGCTCACCTTCTCCAAGCAGCACTACCCAACAGTACTAAATAAAAATATGTTAGACTAACCCTGGATCCCATGCTCACCTTCTCCAAGCAGCACTACCCAACAGTACTAAATAAAAATATGTTAGACTAACCCTGGATCCCACGCTCACCTTCTCCAAGCAGCACTACCCAACAATAATAAATAAAAATATGTTAGACTAACCCTGGATCCCATGCTCACCGTCTCCAAGCAGCACTACCCAACAATAATAAATAAAAATATGTTAGACTAACCCTGGATCCCACGCTTACCTTCTCCAAGCAGCACTACCCAACAATATTAAATAAAAATATGTTAGACTTACCCTGGATCCCACGCTCACCTTCTCCAAGCAGCACTACCCAACAATATTAAATAAAAATATGTTAGACTAACCCTTGATCCCACGCTCACCTTCTCCAAGCAGCACTACCCAACAATATTAAATAATAATATGTTAGACTAACCCTGGATCCCACGCTCACCTTCTCCAAGCAGCACTACCCAACAGTACTAAATAAAAATATGTTACACTAACCCTGGATCCCACGCTCACCTTCTCCAAGCAGCACTACCCAACAATATTAAATAAAAATATGTTAGACTAACCCTGGATCCCACGCTCACCTTCTCCAAGCAGCACTACCCAACAATAATAAATAAAAATATGTTAGACTAACCCTGGATCCCACGCTCACCTTCTCCAAGCAGCACTACCCAACAATAAAAAATAAAAATATGTTAGACTAACCCTGGATCCCACGCTCACCTTCTCCAAGCAGCACTACCCAACAGTACTAAATAAAAATATGTTAGACTAACCCTGGATCCCACGCTCACCTCCTCCGAGAGGCACTACCCAACAATATTAAATAAAAATATGTTAGACTAACCCTGGATCCCACGCTCACCTTCTCCAAGCAGCACTACCCAACAGTACTAAATAAAAACATGTTAGACTAACCCTGGATCCCACGCTCACCTTCTCCAAGCAGCACTACCCAACAATATTAAATAAAAATATGTTAGACTAACCCTGGATCCCACGCTCACCTTCTCCAAGCAGCACTACCCAACAATATTAAATAAAAATATGTTAGACTAACCCTGGATCCCACGCTCACCTTCTCCAAGCAGCACTACCCAACAATATTAAATAAAAATATGTTAGACTAACCCTGGATCCCACGCTCACCTTCTCCAAGCAGCACTACCCAACAATACTAAATAAAAATATGTTAGACTAACCCTGGATCCCACGCTCACCTTCTCCAAGCATTACTACCCAACAGTACTAAATAAAAATATGTTAGACTAACCCTGGATCCCACGCTCACCTTCTCCAAGCAGCACTACCCAACAATATTAAATAAAAATATGTTAGACTAACCCTGGATCCCACGCTCACCTTCTCCAAGCAGCACTACCCAACAATATTAAATAAAAATATGTTAGACTAACCCTGGATCCCACACTCACCTTCTCCAAGCAGCACTACCCAACAATATTAAATAAAAATATGTTAGACTAACCCTGGATCCCACGCTCACCTTCTCCAAGCAGCACTACCCAACAATATTAAATAAAAATATGTTAGACTAACCCTGGATCCCACACTCACCTTCTCCAAGCAGCACTACCCAACAATATTAAATAAAAATATGTTAGACTAACCCTTGATCCCACGCTCACCTTCTCCAAGCAGCACTACCCAACAATATTAAATAATAATATGTTAGACTAACCCTGGATCCCACGCTCACCTTCTCCAAGCAGCACTACCCAACAGTACTAAATAAAAATATGTTACACTAACCCTGGATCCCACGCTCACCTTCTCCAAGCAGCACTACCCAACAATATTAAATAAAAATATGTTAGACTAACCCTGGATCCCACGCTCACCTTCTCCAAGCAGCACTACCCAACAGTACTAAATAAAATATGTTAGACTAACCCTGGATCCCACGCTCACCTTCTCCAAGCAGCACTACCCAACAATATTAAATAAAAATATGTTAGACTAACCCTGGATCCCACGCTCACCTTCTCCAAGCAGCACTACCCAACAGTACTAAATAAAAATATGTTAGACTAACCCTGGATCCCACGCTCACCTTCTCCAAGCAGCACTACCCAACAGTACTAAATAAAAATATGTTAGACTAACCCTGGATCCCACGCTCACCTTCTCCAAGCAGCACTACCCTACAGTACTAAATAAAAATATGTTAGACTAACCCTGGATCCCATGCTCACCTTCTCCAAGCAGCACTACCCAACAGTACTAAATAAAAATATGTTAGACTAACCCTGGATCCCACGCTCACCTTCTCCAAGCAGCACTACCCAACAGTACTAAATAAAAATATGTTAGACTAACCCTGGATCCCACGCTCACCTTCTCCAAGCAGCACTACCCAACAATATTAAATAAAAATATTTTAGACTAACCCTGGATCCCACGCTTACTTCTCCAAGCATTTAAATAGGGTTGTTAGGAAAAACCTAACTCAACTCAACCTATGTTATGGGATTGCCCATCTACTGTCTCCTACTGCTTGTCATGTCCTGGTCAGAAAAATGCTTATCCCTAAAATCAAATATGGCCTCCAACTGTTATCCTTATAGTCCAGCTCTGACACAAAACCTACATATTGCTCTTAATGAGATTAGCAGATTTGTTTACTACCTGATCCCAGCCGTCATCTCTGTGACTTACTTAAAAGATTTAATCTGCTATCCAGTAAAAAAAAGCAAGATCTACTCTTCTTCTTAACACCCCCCCCCCTTTTTTTTGAAGTTGTAATTCAGGGCCAATGTACATTTTCATATTCTATGCTACAAATAAGCTAGCAAACTTATGCCCTTAGAGAGATCAGTGAAGAAAATATCTCCCTTGTCAGATAACATTTTAAAACCACCATTGGTAAAAATGCCTTGTGTAAAATGTGTCCTTTCATATAGAATGGTGTCCCTCCTCAAGCCAAAATGCAAAAATCCTCGCAGCTCTTCAAAACAACACAAAAGGAACACCTAGCAAAGGATGAAGCCTGCCTCTGGTATGACAATGATTAAATTTCAAGCACCAAGTCCCATCAACAAACTCTCCACATTATTATTTGCAAGGCTATTTTCAAAGAGTGTTTTTTTACCTTACATATATTAAAATATGTATTATTTTTAGTAACTTATTTTGAGTTTTGCATTTCTTGCACTACAATGCCTATAGATACTTCCATTTTGTATTGCTTGCCTTTTTTCCTTTGTGTACCCATGTTTGACCAGAAATGCTGACTTGCCATTTAGTAGCACAGGGTGGCAGATTGCAAAAAATTACACTAAAAATAACCGGTTATTTTAAACCCAGGAGTAATGTTCAGTTTGAAATTAGTGAAATTAGGAGAGTAGTTGAGGAAGATAGTGGAACAAGGAGTATGTGATACACTGTCATGAAATAATTAGCAAATCAATGTAAATATTTATGTATTTTACATTTGATTACCGGGAGTGTCTGACTGAACTCAAAAAGGCCCATTTTCAGCAGAGGCCCGGGGAGACGAGCTCCAAATTATATAGTAAACAATGTTTCCATAAAGTGTAAAAAAAAGAACAGGTTACATAGTAAGCAAAAAAGAAGCAATAGTAATACAAATAATACACTAAGGATCGTTAGTCACATATATTACACATTACAATTGTTGGTCCTTAAATGCAACACATCAGAGACTACAACATTAATATATTTCTACTTAGGGGGTGGGGTGCTAGCCTCATCAAATTAAACAATTAGAATAAAAATATACAGTAATAGCTGGAGATAGGTTCCAATGGAAAATATTTGGGGAATATAGGCATTATAGAGGAATAAATGTAGAATGAACATTGCTAAAAAAATTACTGAGGCATCAGCCTGGAGTTGAACAGGAGCATAACTAGTTTTTAGTCAAATGGGCCTTGAGAAGAATTTTGAATTTGGAGGAGTTGGCTGTGCAAAGAATGGGCTGAGAACTGAGTTCTACATTTTGAAGATGTGCTTTGAGAACAAGCCATTCCCGTAGCTAGAAGAAGTTTGTCAAGTGAGCAAAGGGATATATTTCTAGTGTAAGGTTTTATTAGGTTTTTAAGGGCTGGACATTTATCTGGAAGGTAGATGATGGAATGGCAAATTGTGAGCTGTTTGAGGCATAATAATTTTGGAGTTCCAACCAGTCTAGTTTGTGAAATGCTGGACAATGATGTGTTTTGTATGGGAGGTTGGTAGCAATCCTGGCTGTTTTGTTGTAGTAGGCTTCCAGTTTATTTAGATTTGTTTTCTTTAAACTTGTGAAAATTGGAGAGGCATGTAACAGACTGGATAGTAGATGGCTTTGGGCAATGGCTGTTTTGTTGGTTTTGGTGAGGAATGGTTTGGCTCTGTAGAGTGCCCTAAGCTTTGTGTGGAGCTTCTTGTTGCTTGGGATATGTGAAGGTCATAACTGAGGGATTTGTCAGTGGTGACACCAACTAGTTTGGTGTACTCTACTGGCTCTATTTTGATGATGTTACTGGAGTAGATGGTGAATCGGATGGGGGGTTTGAGATATTTTATTGCTGATAAATAACAGAAGTTTGGTCTTGTTGGGGTTGAGTATTAGTTGTTTGGTGGAAAGGTAGTGTTCAACATCTATAAATGCTCTGTGTGTTTTTTGCAAGACTTCAGGGATTGAGGAAGCTGAGCAGATGAGTGCAGAATCATCCACATATTGTATAATGTTGGCTGATGCGGTGGCTGAATTGAGATCGTTTGTAAAGATTGTAAAGAGAAGTGGGCCAAGTATGGAACCTTGGGGTATCTCCACTGAGACTGGTCAGAGTGAGATATATTGTCTAGCCATTTGCCAGCATGTTGTCTGTCTGACAAGTAGCTTGGAACCATGACGGGGTGGAGTGTGAGACGTTTAAGGTGGATACTTGGTACAGAAATGCAGTGTTTGATAGAAAAATGAAGACACGGATAGTTTAGCCATGCAGATGAAGCGAGCAATTCGTTAACTGATCCTAAGCTCTCATTTAACAGGCTGTAAGACTTTGTAAAATTCTTAAACTTTTCTAATATGCAATCAAAGAATGTAAAAAAAAATTGTAAATCAAAGACTATGAATAAGGTTAAAAGCAAAGGAAACACTATGTCAGAAAAAAAATAATGTTAATTCACCATACAATTCCTGACAGAGAAGAAATTATAGTGATCAAAATCCTCAAGGGGATGATGTTCAGCCTCTGGAAAGATATCGTCAAAATGTGAGAGAGATAATTTGGCAAGAATGTCTAAGACAAAATGAAATAAGTGAAGGGTTATAGTAGAAAAGACATGAGACACAAGAAGTAAAACTGACACAACATAAATGGAGCTATGGGAATGATATGACCATTCCCCACTCAGGAATCAGAGAGAAACTCTATAAGCTGGGCATCAACCCCTATATCACTAGGTGAGTTGCAAACTGGCTCATAGATGGAACCCACAGTGTGAAAGTAGCTGACTCCAAGTCAGACTGTCGAGCAGTCATGAGTGGAGTCCCACAGGGTTTGGTCCTGGGTCCTCTCCTGTTTGGTATCTACTTCTCAAGTCTAGGCCAACACGAAGGGACTCTGGCTGACAAAGTTCACAGACGATTGCAAGTTGGGAGCCATAATTAACTCCCCAAGTGATGCTGACATCCTACAGAAAAGCCTCAATGAGACCAACGACTGGTGCAAGAACCATGGCCTTAAGCTCAATGCCAAAAAACGTGTTTTCATCCCCCTTGGGAAAAACCCAGTTTCCTTGAATTACAACATCGATGGTAGTCCACTGAACACAGAAGGCATTACAAGATATCTAGGAACACATGTTGAGAGCAACTTCTCTTTTGACCACCACATTGCCACTGTGGTCAGAAAGTCCTATGTGACATCTCATTACTAAGGGTTTTGCATCCAGGAAGAAAGAGGTCATTGTCTCCCTCTACTCTTCCCTCATTAGGACAATCATTGTGTACAATGTCCCATTTGGCATGTACCTCACTAGACACATGCAACAACTGGAGAGGCTACAAAAGTACCTAACAAAGAGGATCCTGGGCCTTAAGCACTTGTCCTATATGGACAGATTCAAAAAACTCCAACTATTCTCTGTCTCATCTTGCCTACTTAGAGGCGATCTCTGCTTGACTTAACCCAGCTCTGTTAGAAATGCTAGATCTAAAGAAATCCCAATCCCTCCACACTACACACTCCAGAGACCTCAACCTCATTACCACAATCAACAGAACATGCTGGAGGGACAGGTTCATAACCCAGAGACTGCCAAACCTATGGAATAGACTTCTCATACATGTCAAGCAGAGCACCTCACTGGCCCTCTTCAAGAGGAATCTTGATGAGTGGATGGGAAATAGAAAATTCACCCCGGAGATTACTCCAGTGGCTCTACCCGACAGAGGCACTAGGAACTAAGGACGGGTGGCATGATGCCAGGGTAGTCCTATGCGCTAGGCTTGTAAAGGCTCCAGGGCCAATAGCCTAGTAAAGACCTATGAACCTATGAAATACAGCACAAATGGAACAAATACATCATAGATATGGAAAACAATAGAGATACAAATGTATGTGTGTGCACTATTCAAGAAATTTAACAGACATGCAAGTCTAAAATAAAACTTTTATAACCACAAAAGCTAACTGTTTGCTCACTCAGGGGCATCAGTCAATACTGCGTTTGAGGAAGACAATATTAAGACCAAAGCCAGTGTTAAAATAGACCGTTTTGAAGATACGGGTAATGTTATCAATATCACTTCATATCAAGAAATGTTTCTCAAGGCAAATCATAATATCTAGCATGCCTATAGCACATCAAATGTATCCAAGAGAAAGGAGTCTGACCTTCTGAGCTAAGCAATAGCCATATCCACAGACAAATATATTTTACACTATGTGACTAGATACACTTGAAAAGAAACATAGTAACCTGTAATATGCATTGTAAATATGATTTTTTTTGTTTAATGTTTCCTTATTTGTTATGTTGTTAATTTCATTGTTCTATCTTAGAGCTTATCTCCCCGGGTCTATACTGAAAATGGACATGTATCCAGTTAGACTAGCCCAGTCAACAAATGTAAAATAAAATAAAAATAAAATAAATAATAAAATAGTTAGCTGCTGATGTATGAAGGCACATTTGACAGGAATGGGGATCATAAGCAGTTAAAATTGCATATGGTCCAAAAGATAACTCATTTATCACAGTCATATGGAAGAACACCATTTCAGCTCAGAAACAAGGTAGAAAACAGCTATCTACAATATTATGGCCATGAGCTGTTTACAAGCTGCTTTCTATAGTCAACAATTTGGCTATCTTAGCATTCGTTTGCCTACTGTATGACTCTGAGTAAGTCATTTAACCAAACAACACTCTAGAGCAATTGGGAAACTGGCCAATTTTCCTCTGGATTGAATACCAAGTAACTGCCTATAAACCTATTGAATTAAAAGGTGCAAAGGTGCTATCTGGGTTAGATCTCAGATCTTGATATTATCAGATGGAATTCCTTCCTGAAGGCAGAGGTGTAGAAATTTTCACAACACATACTACTCGCATGAAATATGAAGGATCATTTTCTGTGTTCTGTTGTTGACATATCCATCAACTAAATAAAAACTGCTAACACTTTTTTGATGATATTAATGAGTGTGGAAAGGGTTAAAAATGGCACGATGAGGACATAAGAAAGAATATATGCTTAATTTAAATAAAGATGACTTTGCTGTTGACAAAAGAAATTCTTAAATTATATGCCTTCATTTTTTGAGATCATAATATACTTCTTGATCCAGCCAGTGTGTGTGTGTGTGTGTGTGTGTGTGTGTGTGCGTGCGTGCGTGCGTGTGTGTGTGTGTGTGTGTGTGTGTGTGTGTGTGTGTGTGTTTTCACATGCATGTGCTAGTAAACAAATACATGGATATGCATGCAAAAGGAAGGGGCTCCAGACAAAATTCCTCATGACACTTTTAGCATTACATTAACTGCACAATCATTTACAGTAAGATGGATAAATGTAATTCAAACCTTATTTTACAATGATATAAACATTCCATAACTACTTTCCCTGTTGTAACTGTGATTACAAACTGCTGTTGCATTAGTAAAGTCTGTTGTGATATGATCAGGGCATTCTTTTTTCAGGATGCACAACACAAAGTTTGGAAGACTGAAGAGAAATGACTAAGGACTGCAAAAAAGCATGGAACTCGGTGTGCAGTCAATCAAGTGCTTTTGCTGCATTTGTACTTCTGTACACTGAAGTACCAGTGACTTCAACTTCTGCCTTTATCACATTTCTTCCATGTTGTTCTATAATGTGAGTGAATGCTGTGTCATAAATTGGTACTTCAGAATGATTTTCTCTACTTCTTATGGGATATATATGAAATAGAGATATAAATATTCCTTAATAGCACCATTTTCTTTTGCAGTCATTAGTCTGAGCTCTCATTTTGTTTTCAGATGTGTGTACAAGAATTGGAGATTTCCACAAGTAAACATATTTATTTTAAAAGGTATACAGTCGCCTCACAGTAAGATGCTGTCCAGTTCGATTCTCAGCTAGAGCGTCTTCTACATGGAGACATGCGTGAATGGGCGTTCCTTCGTTGAAGGTTGTGCGTCAGAGCTGGCAACTCGGAACGTAAAAATCTACTGCCAATCATTAGTGGAATGGAGTTCCGCTGTGGCGACCCCTAACCGGGAAAAGCCGATAGACACAACAACAACAACACTAAGCAGCAATTTATCTTTGTAGTTATAGTATGCTTTCACAGTTTAGTTCATTTACTGAAGAGGTTTTTGCTTCACTTGTATGGTGAGATTTACTGCCTGCAGGGTATCTGATTTGTGCCGTGGGCAATTGTCTAAGGAATTATGCAGTATTAACTTCCCACAGCAGCTACAGTGTATGGACTCGATTGTTTGATTTTATTTAATAAAAAACATGTAAAGAAATTACTTTGCCCTAATGCTAACTGAGCACATATATTTAACTAACCATGATTTCTGTCATTTCAAGACTTTAGCTGTAACAGTGACACAGCAAATGGGTAGCAGTGTCTTAAAATAGTGACTGTTATAAATGCTGACATGTATAATATGTGCACATGAATATAAAGGTTATGGATAGTAGAATCATTTTTATCAGTGGTTTAATAAAGTATAATATAGTACTACACACGTACATTAATAAACATACCACATTTTTGCAATTTGCCTACACTAAGTATTTGAATGTGCAAGCTGGCCTGATTAATTCCCTGTATGAAAGTTCCAAATCATCCTGAATAATTTTCTGACTGTTTGGTTTTGAACCATTTTGGAAAAATAGGGTGGGAGTAATGCAGTTACAGATCACAGTCATAAATGCCTCCTGTTAAGATTCATCACAGACTAATATTAGCAACACCTGATTGGTAAGAAATTAAAGCATAACGTGGCAACTGTGAGATAGGCAACAAACCAGCAAATTGCAGAAGAAAGATTTGCATATGATTTATGATATGAATTATACCAGTATTGCACAGCTGATGAAGCTGAATTCTGCATTCCTTTGTAAAACATTAAATAAGATGACATATCATATATGGACAAAAATTGTACAAAGTAATGCAGTTTGGCCTAGTGTTAATTGTCTATGTAGTATGATGATTTTGTAAAATGAAGTCAAAATAAATAGGCAATTGTCTTATGAAAACACATATGCAACTAAGCATGTAATGGAGGACCAAAAACAAAATGGCGGCCTGACACAAGTGTACTGCAGAAGTTTGAGAACTTACAAGGGGCAAGACAATATGCCACCTAACTAGCCGCTCTACCTCACCGCCACCCCAGTGTACGGAATTGGTACAGTCCATGTTGGAAAGATTGTGACTGTAATGGCATTGAAGATGGGACAGAGAGACCCAGTCTACATGCAGTACCCAGCCTGGGGGAGCTTACCAGCAGATTGCTGAAATAGCCTGACCATTGTTGACATGTATGGAACAAGGATAGTGTTGTAAATAGGACACCTAAACCCATTGGTTATTATGTACCCTTTTATATGACGACCACCATGAAATGTCACCCAATAGCCTGTTATCTCCCTACCCATGGAATACCTTGTGAAATGACACAGCAAGGTTGATGGAATGGCTGTGTATAAATAAGGCATAGCAGCCTGACAAGGGCATTGTGTACTATGAGCATGGTGAATGAATAGGGACAGGGCACTGAATGCGACCAACCAAACGGGTAGAAAGCAGATGATGATGATGATGATGATGACCTATCATCAGAAAGTCTGCATCAGCATAACAATGCTGTGAATCCCTGGTAGGAGAAGAAAGAAAAGAGGAACAGCTTAGCCTGCGACTAACAGTTACGTGCTACATAAAGCACAGCTGTAAGCAATGAAGACAATAATGAACAGCACAGCAAACATGCACAGTGAAGAAGGTGACAAATATGCAACCATAGCATCAATTCTCTCTCTACAGTCATGCTGGCCTCCTTCGGCATAGCAGCATACTTCTCAATTGTCCAGATTTTTGCATAATGTCCATATATTTGCACATATTTTTGGTTGGTTCCTCATAAGATCTGTTTTCTGGCAAATCATTGAGTGTAGTCACTAAATAATGGCAGATATTTGAATTTCAGACTTCATATCCTATAGGGAATGCATACTAATCTAAAACCTACTATTCTAGCAACTTTCTAAGTTTGTAAGAGCAATCTATCCTTATTTAGGGCCTTTGTTACCCCCATTATTTCAGCCTTTGTCCAGAGTTCTTGCACTAAGAGGCGGAGAGGTATACATAGCAGTCTATTTTTTCTCACTCTCGCCTGGGGCCCAAAACAAAAACAGCACCAATAACTACATATAACTGAACAAGTATGCTTATATTTGTGAAAGTAATCACCAGTTACTCATCCTTACAATAGAAATGTGCCTCTTTCTGCCTAACCTCTTCTTCCACTAGATAAAGAAGGTCAGAGTGGTGCCTATACATGTCACTGTAACAATACTGGTTCTGGTCCTCACAGAAGGTGATGCCCATGATGTCAGTCATTGCCCTGGGAAGGCACTGCTAGGCACATGTACTGTACTGGTGGCATTCATAACAGCTCCACAGCAGGAACTCATGAGGGTTCCAATATAAGAGGAAGAAAAATATTTCTGTCTTCCTCTTGCAACTTACAGTAGCCCTTCCAAAATACCAAGTCCTTTAGGAGCTGTGACATCTTCTCAAGTTAAAGTTAGCAGAAAAGTTGTACCTCATTGACCCATGCTTTCAGTAACCAAATAACCTGCATCACTGGGTAACATGGCATAATTCAATGTACCTATAGAGTCACACAACAACAGATTTGCCCATGGTGGTGATAAGTGGCACTTGTCACACCAGCTAGTGGTCATGTACTTACTATGATGGTGTTCCTTACCTCACCACTATAATACAATGGTGGTGCTATAGCTCTTGTACGGGACATGAGGTACATGGCAAGAAGCCCACAACCCTATCAAAATTACAAACCTGCAAATACGTGCACAGACAACATCCTATTACTGTTATTATTACTTATTATTACTGTACTATTTACCTGTTAGTATAACAGCTATACTGAAACCCCAAAACAAGCACGGTATAAACAGCTGTCACCATTACAGTGCTCATCTCCTTGTCTAATCATCTATAGTATAGAGAGTGATTCCTTCACTAAATAACTAAATTGTTCTACAGAGTGATGAACTATTTTACATCTGCTTTGGTAAGGATACACAGCCAGTTGTATGTCGAGAGGGTGACAGGATTTTGTAAGATATTTTTGGGTGCTAATCAACAGCCATCTTCTGACAAGTTGATGGTCGTTTTCATAAAATAAAAAGATTGTTCTACCGAGTACAGAAGTGTTGTACATTTGCTCTGCTTAGGGTACACAGGCTAGTAAGGGGGTTACAGGATAAGTGCATGCTTTTTTTATTAGTGGTTGCTAACAGGTTGCAACTGTCCAGTTAATCTTCTCACCTGGAAATGGCCTGTCTAGCCTTACTCAAGCAGATAGTCTACACTTTTGTAATCAGTAGGCCGATGTAGTAACATACCACATAATCCAGCACATTCACCCTTGTGCTTTGCATCCTTCCCAGATAGTTCATACTGAGCAAACTCACTCCTGCAAAAACAAAAACAAAAAAAAAAAAACTTACAGTTATCCATTCTTCCCTTCACTTGCCACTCGCTTGAGTACCCTTACCACAGCAGATGTAGATCACTCCTGTACACTACAAGACGTACCTTAATCTTGTTCCACTCCTAATCGGTAAACAGTCTGATAACTCCTGATAACTCAATGAGCACCAGAATGACTGTGTCTGTTTGCATCATGCAGTTTCAGGGATTGCTGTGCATTAGTTACATAAATGAGGCAGCATAGCTGCATGTCTCTGAAACAAACATTTAAAGCAATATATTCCATACCTGAACTGCACAATGAGGTTCATGCCTGCCTGTGTACACAGACTAAAGACAGTGACATGGTCTGTACATACTTACACAGATCCGTGACATTTATGGTCCTGTAGACATACATCACTTTTTGACCACAAATGGCAATGTGCCACAACAGTGGCCATCAGATGTCTTTCTCACATCTACAATGTTTAACATAGTGCCTTTCTCTCCAGCACCATGGCTTGTAATGCGCATCTCTTTGGAAGCATTCCCTCTGTCATGCTACTCTGCTGCAACTTTAATGCATATCAGGTGACACCTGCAACATCTGTTGATACAAACTTGCTCCCCTCTGCCCTAGGTAGTAACATGTGAAGTGGGTATGGCTTCTGAAAATGCAGAAACTGGGAGGGTCACTGTGTGATGCAAGAAAGAGTCAAAAATCTCTAGCTCTAGGTGCATGAGGACTACCAGAAATGACTCGTATGAGGACCCTCAGTATAAGGTGGATACCTGGCACTGCCTGGCTACAATTTTAAGTAATGTCATGGGCATCACTACTCTAGTGAGCAATACTGGCATTGTGACCTAAAGGGGTTCCACTGTGACCCTGTTAGCCAATGTCAAAAGAAAGTTAAAGAGGAGGAGAAAGAGTTCTGCACTAAGTAGTTCTAACTGGTGGCTGCTTGTACATAGGTAGGCAGTCTTGTTCTTTTATATGAAGTTTTTAGGTTCTTGGCCATTTTTTGTTCTGTTTTACAGCACCCAGAGAAAGAGAGCATAATTGGTTGATATTCTAGAAGAAGCAAGCAGGATTTTCCATGAATCAGGCTACATGCATGGCATTAATATTATAGATGTGCCTTTGTTAGACTCCAACTCCATTGTCCATGTCTACATTGATAACGATTGTAACTACTGCTTACAGCTTTGCTTTGTGTTCCACATACCTTGGCAGTGAAAGCTGAACTGTTAAAACGCTCATCCTTCAGCCAAGAATTCCAACCAGTGGCATGGCTGACAGTGGGTTTTCTACCACTAAGCCGTGCATTATAGTCTACTTTGGACATAGATGGCTGGCATTATTGAATACCATCTCCCTTGTCATGCTCCTGCCATTAATGACTAGTGCTCCAGCCAGTATGCCATGTTTTACTCTTGCAATGGTCTATCCAATTCCCTGCTTGTGCCACTTAAGCCTACTAAACTAAAGGCATGCTTATGACAGTCTCTCATGTGATACTTCACTGGCTGTCATATATAGTACTATAATATTACAACTGGTCTTCAGTATCCATTTGTACTGTGTTGTGTACATATCTATCTATATACACACACACACACATATATATATATATATATATATATATCTATCTATATATATATATATATATATATATATATATATATATATATATATATATATATATATATATATATATATATATATGTATATATATAGATATGCCAAGTATGATTACCATGGTGCCATGTGGAGTATTGAGTGGTGGCTGTATCTGCCACCTGATGGAGTGACCATTTCAGGCTCAATCATATTCATCCCAACTACAAAGCTCCCTCAAGTCACTCAATTTGCAACACATGAACTGTTCACATGCCCTACACACAGCTAGATAGTTTAGGTTCTATTTAACCTTATACTTTGTAACACACCTACATTCAAAGAAAATGCATCTGGCCACTGCTGGATAACTTTTATTTTTGTGCAGTTTTCAAATCATAAGCCCTCTTGGACACACTTTTAGGACCATGCAAACATGCACGCTATTGTTAATTCACCATCCTGATTGTATTAAATTATATTCCTTGTATAATACAGCACCACTTTTTAGAGAGTGTTTTAAATTTGTAGTTTTGAGCGCTTTTCCAGTAAACAATGAAACAAACTGTATGAATCAATAATAATGACAAAACTGCCCAATTCAGAATATTTCAACCTTAAAAGGCCACTCAAACTTCTGTCATTACAATCCACCAACATCAGTCAATATGCACAATATCTGCAGAAGTAAAAGTCATCTGAATAATTCCACATTAAAGAGATCTGTAAGTAATGAAGAGGCTGCTGCTAGCAAACAGCTTTATATATCAGTATATATCATCATCAGTTTATATCATCTATAAATTCAGTGCCTGCTGCCCGTGAAGAATAAATTGTTAAATTAAGAAAAATAAAGAGGTAAGCTGGTAATATTACAATAGGGAATGGATGACAAACTGATAATAGGTTCATAGTTACTAGGCATCTCATCCAAAGGAGGAAATACTCAAGACCTCAGCAACCCACCCTTACAGTACAACAGAGTATTAGCAAGCCATCTACATGTTGTGGGTGTAGAACCCGCAGCATTAAGCATCAAAAGTAAATGTGGTACCTGTTGTGCTACTAACAATACTTATCAATTGTATTGCAAATTAGTGATACCATTTGCTATACAAAATAGCTGCACATTGCAAACAGACTTAGCATGAGCAGCAGCAGCTTCTCTTCCCTTCTCTTGAAGCTCACAATTTCCTGAAGATGCACCAGAAACTAATTTCCTTGAAATATACACATGAAACAATCCCTTAAAAAATTTACCTGAAACAAATCCTTGAAAAATGCACTTGAATCAATTCCTTGCAAATACACCTGAAAACTTAATTTCTTTAGCAGCTTGGTAGTTGGAGTAGAGAGGATTCATACTTATTTCTTGTAACTAAGGTACAATATTTTTAGCCTGAGCAAATTACTAACCACCTGCTACCCTTAACTGGGGCATTTCAGACAGATCCACCCACCCCGTACTCCATGAATGTCCACATACCCCCCCCCTTGAAGCAGAAAACTAATGTCTTCTAGACAAATTTTGTGCATGTGGAACAGAAGATGCAAACAAAGAACATACAGGATGATACAGACATAACACTGCCAGCCTGAAGCCCCCTTCCAACCAGCTGGGGCCCTCTCCCAAGCAGTAGGCCTTAGGCAACTGCTTTGTGCACTTAGTGCTGGATCCGGTTCTGCCCATACCACTCTTCCACCAACTTTGTTTCCATTTATAATAAAACATACTAGGGACTTTGCAGTGCAGCCCTTATATGTGCCTGTAATGTCACATTGACACATGTGTGGATGCACATTATCACGACCATGCTACTATGATGCTAATCCAGCCATGTGACCATTTGAACTGCTGTACTGTTATAGCAGTCATAAAGTGAGCTCATCTGCAACTGTCAGTGAAATGACTGCTTATTCATACTTCAATAAACAAAATCACTCCTACTGCATAGTTAGTGTCACATGGTACTACTTTGGCTTCTCTAGTTTGTCTTTTTGTGCCTGTATAAGTAATTTTTAATGAATTTTGTCTCTTCTTTGGAAACTACAACATTATTTTACTTTGTTTTATAATCAAGCATTCTTTATAGTCTCTAATTTTAATTGACATACATAGAACTATGTTAATATACCCTATTGTACAGATGGTTGCATCCATTGCTCCTGTAACCTTTACATGATGAGGTAAAAATGTACTCATACACGTTTGGCTTTGAACTTCTTATCTTGCAAGACATATAAAATTTATACAGCTGATGTCCTGGGGCTTAGAAAGGGTCTATTTACCAACCCATCTACCCACTTAGCACATCAGTCTTTCTATCTATCTATCTACCTACTTTTCTGTGACTCTGTCCACTTGAAACCACTGATATGGGCAAGGGTGGTGGTGCTCAACTTAATTATATATACAAACTCTGAGATTACTATGCATTGAAGAAGGGGGTATTTTCTGGGATAAATCCGTTTTGGAATGAATGCATATCTCCCTTGACTGCACTTAAATTCTCAACGTTTCCCAAATCATGCTACTAGATCTTGAACATATAACACAAACAGAAAGGTTGTTTCTGTTAAAGAAGGTGTCATTTGTACATTACAAGTACATAATTTGAATGGAAACTGTCAGCTGAAAGCTTGATGTTTGCTACTTGTTAAGAATAAGTGCAGTGGATTGGTTTATCTATCAGAGATCAACTGCCTATGCTATATTCCTAAAGTTACTTATTGCGGAGAACATGAGTAATCTTGTCACAGTTAAGCTAAAATGGCAGTAAGTAAACTGTACTGTAAGTGAAGGTGTTCCCTGTCGTAAAGTAACCAAATCATCCATGACAAACTGCATGAGTATTACACTAGTACTGTGAGAAACTTTAATGTGTTGTGCCAGACAGATTTCATAACTATCTGTTCCAATATAAGTTATTCTGAAAAATGTGACTATTCAGACTAGTAAAACTTAAATGTTTCAGACTAGAGTACTTTATTTAAATCACAAGCTATGTAGTTTTATTAATATACTGTGAGTCATGTTTAAATAAAAAATAAAGGGAAAAAAGAAAGAAAAGAAAAACTTTTATCATCATGTTTTGAATAAAACTACTATAGTTTGGTATAACTCTTGTATCAATAAGACTTTCAAATGATCTTTCCTTAGATATGGAAAATAAGTCATGCTATTTCTTTTAATATGAGGGCATATGAGCTAGCAAGTTAATGAAAGGGAGAGCATTCATTTAAAAAACTGATTCCTTTGTATTTTTAAGATCAACAAATTAGATTTTAGAACTATCATAGAATCTATTAATGAAAAACAATCTTATATATTCAAAGAGAATTTCAAACTTGTTACTCTCAGTCCCTCCTTGTTGCTTTAAATTTTGGGTATATTTAAAGTCATTACACGGACGTGGTAAAGCGATCTGCGCCGACTGGAAATTAGCACAGCTAAGCTACAATTCACAGAGGCTTCTTACAGTAATGCATAACGACCTCGAATAAGCCAATTAAATCATAATGCGATGTAAATGACTAATGATGCGACCCAGGTTATACTAATGAAGTACTCTCTTGCCTATTTGTGATGATGATGTAATCTTGTAAATGTACTGCAACTAATGCTACAGCATGACTTTACTTGTCTGGACTGCATGTGTTTATAATTATGGGGTACGTGTAACTAATGCTACAGCATGACTTTACTTGTCTGGACTGCATGTGTTTATAATTATGGGGTACGTGTAACTAATGCTACAGCATGAATTTACTTGTCTGGACTGCATGTGTTTATAATTATGGGGTACGTGTAACTAATGCTACAGCATGACTTTACTTGTTTGGACTGCATGTGTTTATAATTATGGGGTACGTGTAACTAATGCTACAGCATGACTTTACTTGTCTGGACTGCATGTGGAGTACGTGTAACTAATGCTACAGCATGACTTTACTTGTCTGGACTGCATGTGTTTATAATTATGGGGTCCGTGCAACTAATGCTACAGCATGACTTTACTTGTCTGGACTGCATGTGTTTATAATTATGGGGTACGTGTTAGCTAACATTTTGTTGGGAAAGTGGAAGTGGGAGGCACAGATGGTCAGTCCTGTGTAGTCCGATTGATGATTACATTAGCCACCTAACTCAAAGAATGGCAACATAATATTGCAGCATTTGACTGCACTGTATAAATTCAGGCTCATTTACATATGGTGTCTGCAAATTAGGCTTTTACATTTATCTGTATGAATTACTATATATGCAAACATATATAGGCATGTATAGGTGCAAATTGCTTTGGGATGCTCATGAACATGATCATGAACATGAACTCAGTCTCATATGAACACTCTGTGGATGGCTGCAGAGTCCACAGCCCAGACAGCAGCAGCATGACCATACAGTCCCTGGAATGCCTCAGGAATGTTCATATATGCTCAAATATGAAGATATTCGGAGAAAGCAAAATGGAGTCATAAGAATTACAGTTAGCACAACCATACCGTGAAATCTCTGCCCATCTAACCTCATATGACACACTCTGTCACTTCTCTCCATGCAAGATATATAAAAGTCAATCATCAGTCACATATATATATGTATTTCTACAACCCTGCTCAAATATATATATATAATATGTAGGCGTGTGTGTCTACACACACACACACACACACACACACACATATATATATATATATATATATATATATATATATATATATATATATATATAGACAGATATAGATATACATATATAGACAGATATAGAGGTGTGTGTGTGTGTGTGTGTATATATATATATATATATATATATATATATATATATATATATATATATATGGGTCTACTTCAGTAAACTGAATTTATGCTTATCTGAATTATGGATTCCATACACGACACCACCAAACTTTCAGCAAACCAAACCTGAACATCACATATTTTTATTTAAAGGGAATGGAGACACTTGGCCAGCATGGGGAAATTTGCCTTTTTCCACACTGTAGTGTGATCTCAGAGTTGGTGTATTTAGTTAGAGGTGTGTTATTTTATTAAATGTTGGGCAAGTGTCTTCTTTCCTTGTAAAAAAAACTTCGGCAATGTGAAGGTTCAGTTTATTGCAATTTTGGTGTTGTCATCTTGGTAGTCTGCAATTTGGGTATTTGTAAATTTGGTCTACTGAAGTACATATATATATATATATATATATATATATATATATATATATATATGTGTGTGTGTGTGTGTGTGTGTGTGTGTGTAGGATCCATGCAGATGTTCAAAGTTTCACTTCTTCTAACCCACTTCACCGAGTCCACTTGTTCGAAGTAGTGAAACTTCGAACATTCACTTCGACAGTCACACTACAATGTAGAATGGGAATATCCCTTTTTCCCCGGTGTAGTGTGATCTCGGAGTTGGTATATTTAAGTAGGGGGTGTGGGGGGTGCAGGGGGACTTGCCCCTTTGCAAAAACATGTTTTAGTGTTTTTTTTTTTTTTTTTGGGTCACCTGGGGAACTAGATTTCAGCGAATGTGAACTTTCGCTGAAGTGTGGGTCTCCTGCTCTATTTCGAAGAAATGTTCTTTCGATGTAGAGCAGTAGACCCATATATATATATATATATATATATATATATATATGGGTTACCTTTAGTTATTTGTCGGCTCTCCCATTGCCGATGTTCTGCCATGACGGTGAAGTTGGTTTCGATGGAGTGGATTGTCGATTAACTAAAGGTAACCCATATATATGTATGTATGTATATATATATATATATATATATATATATATATATATATATATATATATATATATATATATACATACATACATACACACACACACACACACACACACACACACACACACACACACACTCAGATATATAGGTGTGTGTGTGTGTATGTATAAATATGCATACACATATCTGCTGGGGGCTACAATGACTGAAGTAATAACACTCAGGTATCATACTTCCAAAATAGCTGATGTAAGGCACACAAGTTCTGGCAATTATAGGTATTAAAAATGGAAATCATCTTTTTTCTTTCAGCTGCTCCAGTTAGGGGTTACCAGACTGGATCACTGGTCTGCAGAATGAGCGGTAGTAGAAATTTACGGTATCGAGTTGCCAGCCTGGCATCCAACCTTCTTCAGAAGGAACACACATGCACACACACACACACACACACACACACACACACACCTAGAACCAATTTAGTGTGTCCAGTCCACCTGCAGCATGTCCTGGGAATGTGTAAGGAAACTGGAGCATCTGGAGGAAACCCACCTGAACACATGGAGGACATGCATCCTCCACACAGAAGTCCCCCCCAGCCAAAAATCAAACCCGGGAAACTCTTACTGTGAGGTGACAATGCTCACTGCTGCACCACTGTGCCACCCAAGTATTAAAAATGGAAGTGATCATTGAATACTGTTTTTTTATGCACCACACAAAGCAATTTATGCTCAACCAAATGTGCTAGTAATATCAGTTCTTGCTCTAATGCCCTGCTGCTAAACTGGGTTTGGTTAAGGTATTGTCACAACCAAGAGGGTGTGGTTCTAATCCAGTAAACCACAACACTGCTCATTCTGTCTTCATTCTGGTTGTGGCAACTGCAGTCATGGCAGCACCTGTTATAGTGCGAGGCTCCAAGCTGCTCCAACAAGGAGACCAAAATAATGGTCTACCTTCTGAAGCAGTTGTATCTGGATAAGCTCGAAGTCTGCACTATACTTAGTGACTGGAAAAAGATTGATATCTGGCAGAAGTTGGATGAACACCTGAGACAGGCATCAATCGCTCCAGCCAGCAGTGCCATCAAAGGTATGATGACCTGAAGAAGCATGTGCCAGATGAGATGGCTGAGTGGGTAGACCTGGTAGAGACAAAAAGGCCAGAGTTCTATAGTATTTTTTTTTGGGGGGGGGGTTAACATGTAAAATATACAAGGTCATTCAATAATGAAAGGTATTAGCTAGAAAAAATGTGAGTAACTGCAGAAATGTATCTGTAAAATAAAGCATACACAACTGTATACATAACTGCATTTGAATAGAAATATGTGTAATGTTTATGTAATAACAACAACTGTCTGTATAAATATAAATGCAAGATGTATGCATAAAATAATCTGCATTGCATATTTCTTAGAAACCCAGGTGTACACCTGCATGTGTAGTCTTGCAAGTACTTGTTCATGTCTTTAGACAGAAAAAAAGTGTATTTTCTTATGTTCATGTGGTATTGCAAGTAACAATAAATGTAGACAATTTGTATAGGCCAGGAAATATTTCCTACTGAATTAGGTGTATAAGAAAGCCATTTCTTTTCACAATTGTAACTGTGCATGCAAAATGGCAGAAGTCATTCACGCATCATACCTTAGTCAGACTGGAGGCTGTGAGCAATGTAGAGGGGGGCGCAGAGTGAAGTGAATGTCCAGCACACACTGTAGTGAGAAATAACTATTATTATTAACTCAGTATAACTTCTGCATACATTTTAAATCATTACCTTATATGCTTAGAACTAAGCAAAAAACTATCAAGCACACACATTTGAACATTTTAGGAAATTAAAATGTCCATAACTTGCTACATTGTTCTATGGTCTGCATATTCTGAATGAACCAAATCAGAGATTAGATAACAAAAAAATTTCCACCAAAACTATATTTTTTATTATAGGTGACTGTAAATGCAAGATTAGCAAAGTATTAGAATTGATACAATATAATATATTTGAACAAATATATAGTAAGCAGATAATACAATGAATGCAGTGGTGTTGAAATAACAATAGTATACTTATATGGCAATGGCAATATAATGTGAAATACAGTTAAAGAATTGTCTTATTTCTTATTTTTAAAGCTGAGGCAGAGGCCTCCTATAACAGGAGATAGCAGGGCTGGAACTTGAAGGGATTTACTGAGTCCTCTGGTAAGCCTGAATAAAGTAGTGCATTGCAATTTTTTGGGTTTAACTGATTTTATTAATAAATATATATGGAGAATTAAATAATTCATATGGAATTACCATTCGGTATTTTACTGCAAATGAGAGAGATGGGACAGATGTCAGTATGTATAGGTTCATAGGTAGGTACTAGGCTACTGGCCCTAGGGCCTATATAAGCCTAGCCAAAAAGGTACCCTAGCTTTCGCCACCCAGGAAAATATTTTTTTTGTGCCACTGTCGAGTAGCGCCACAGAAGTGATCCCTGGGTGAATTTATGTTATTATATATGTGCAATACTTCTGTCTAACTGATTTTATTACTGCATATACATATATATATATATATATATATATATATATATATATATAGTAATTACTTATAAATCGTACTAGTTAAAGGAATAGATTAAACTAAGTACATATCTGCAAGCAAGAGTTAGACATATGTCAGTATATAAATGCAGAGTTTTTCCCTGGGATTCATTAAAACAGAAGCATGACTTGCACCTTCTTTTTCTTAATTTTAGTTTTCCTACTGGTTTTCCTGAGGCCTTAAATATCAAAGAGGAATCATAAAGATTACCATAAAGTGTAATTTTAGTGTAATATTTCTGAGTGACTAGAAAGCACAAACAATCTGGTAGGGATGTTCCTGAATAGAGATCTTGTACATTTACTGCACACTTAGTGTAGGCATTAATGATGCTGGCCTTCTGTGTTTAACTGATTTAGTTACTGCTTATAACAACCTTCCTGGGAGATATTAGTAATTGAAGGAACAGATTGCTTTTATTACATTACTGTAAGCAAGGGTGATACAAGTGCAGTGTTCCTGTCTTTAACTGATTTTATAAGTTTTATAACATAAGTATTTATGACAGGTGCTCTTACTGCAGTATTGCAAACAGATGCATATCAGGCAAAAATTTAATCTTTATGTTTTTGTAGTAGAATATAACATGTAAACCCACCATTACATGATATCAAACACTGTCCTATCAAGTAAACAGAAGCATTTCCCATAACATTTCATCATCCCAGAAGTATGCATAAGCACTTACCCTGACATCTCACCCAAAGGTTTACATAAGTACTTCCTGTGCACTTTCAAATGAAAGTATACGTAAACACTTTCCAAACATTATGTTTTACTTCAATAAATATTTACAAAATTTACTACTGTAAAGATACAACTGTCTTCTCTTTTTGCTGTGCCAGTAGATGATTGTCTGGTTTGGTTTGGCAATTTCAGCTTTCCCTTTGGTTTAAGTTACATAGCTTGTATTGGTGATGGCGTTTGTTGAAGACTGTGCTTTAGATGTGACTTTGACTTTACGCACAGTTTCTGATGATATGTGATTGACTACTGGTAGATTACAAACCAGCTTAGAGAATTTCCAGTCTTCCATTCCCTGTTTTCAGGGCAGTTAAATCAGTGGTGTTGCTGTACCCCTGGTTCATCTCAGACTCATTTGGAAGCTCCTTTTGGTGTGGGGAGCTTGGTGGTGAAGGTTCCAACTGAGCTGCTAGACCATCTGACTATGCAGATAACAGTATTGATTTTGATAAGTTTTTTGCTAATCTATCCAATCCTTTTGGGCATTCTGGTCATAATACTATATGTTTTAATATGAATCATGAAGTTTCCCATGTTGATGATTTGTTAAAAATATTTGGCAAAAAAATTAATAAATATCAATGCCTGATGAATTAAATTTTTCATTTTCCGGAATGCACAAATTTGAAGATATTCCCTAAGGGTTTTAGGGTCTACAATTTTCTGAATGGCTTGTGTTCTTATGACCTATTTTATAATAGGCTGGTTGATATTTTTAATGACATGGGTCTACAATTTTTGAAAATGCTTATTGAACCCAATTTTTTTAATGCAGTCCCTGAATGTGGAAAGTAAAGTATTTGATTCCTGTATTTCCAAACATTTAAAACAGGGGCATGTTCATTCTGAAGTTAATACTATTTTTATGAATATTCACAGAGGAGCCCTTACTATTATTGAACAAACAAAGAAAAAACTTTTAAGGGACAGTACTGCTTATAGAGAGGAAATGTATTTTCTTTCCTCAGTGTTACTACTTCTAGTAATCTCTCTAGGGCTGCCATGTTGGAAGAGACTTCTGAAGTCACTGATGGCTTATACTGTAATGCTTCTGACCTAAATGATGATTTTTTTTTATTGAATGAACCTTTAAAAAGTTGGAGAGAATAACCAGCAAACAAAAGACTTATCTTCAGAACACAGGAGTGTTTCCTGCCAGAGGGGTTCATTCCAGCTAAGGGGGAGGAAGGTAGTAAATGTGGAACAAATGAGCCTTTCACAGGTGACTGTCTTTTCTGAACATTATATTATGCTGTTGGACAATATATAATTTTTCCAAAGAAAACTTTAACAGCATGCATGTAAGTTTATTTCAAAAGGGATTGTCTTTTATTCCCAGTAAACAAGTGAATGTTGCTCATACTTTGTTGAGTTTAAAGTTATTTAGCAGGAGATTGAATTTAGCTTACATTTTTAAAGACACTGATCTAAAGGAGACAGGTTTGTTTAAAAACCCTTGTCATTTTAATCCTCCTTTTTCAAGCACTATTTCAGCCTTTCATGCCCTATGTGAACAGGAAATTTTACATACGGCTAACAGTAAAGTAGATAAAAAGTTTTATAACTTGACAAAAAAGAAAGAGATTCTTTGCCTGAAATTAGTTTTAGGTCTCATTTAAGGTATCTGAAAGCTGATTAAGGCAGTGGTCTTGTTATTATGTATCATGCTGAATATGTTAAATGGAAAGATGATATTTAATCCTGTAGAATATAAACATGTAACATTATCTGAAATTCATTCTAGGTATAAATATATTCATAATATTCTACTTGATTTGTTAGCTAATGAATCTATTACTTATGATTTTTTTTTTCAGTTTATGTTGAAATCCTTAGAATAGCTTTTTTATTTATCATACCTAAGTTACATAGCCAATTGCATCAAATTGTTTTAGACCTATAGTTTCTGCTTCTGGCAGTGCTACAGAAAATATTTATATGTTTTTGAATCATATTTTGAACCCTCTGGTTTAAATATTGGACAGTTATGTGAGGGATGCTTGGCATTTTTTGGATTCTTTAAGATCTTTTTACTACAGAAATCTCACAGTTGACAATATTCACATTGGATGTTAAATCTTTATATATTAGCATCCCTATCAAGGATGGAATGGAATTTTTTGAGGTGTTTTTTGGTTAAATGTCCAAGTATTTCTAATGACATGATTAGTACTTGTCAGCTAATGGAAATTATGCTGGAAAATCATGTATATTACTTTAATGGCAAATATTACCAACAGTTGCAGGGACTTGCAATGGGTGTTGCTGTAGCACCTTCTTTCTCCAGCCTCATTATGGGTTGTGGGAAACTCGGATACTTAAAAAATCCACTTTTTTCTCATCATATTAAGTTGTAGAGGGGATTTGTTGATGATTTGTTTTTTAAACACTGATGCATCTAAAAGTGATATAGAACAGTCTGTCATTGATGTTAACAAGAACACCAGCTTTTTGAGTTTTTTTTTCTTGGTCATATGGGGGAAAGTGCACCTTATTTAGATGTTGAGGTTAGTCGGGATTCTGTTATCTATAGGAAACAATGTTTCTTGAATAACTACTTGCATTATTTTAGTGCCCACTCACTTTCATGATGAAAAACATCTGAGGGGGTCAAATGATTATGCTTTCTAGACTTAACACAGATCAAAATAATTTTTTTTAAAATGAATCAAAGAAATTATTAGTATGTTTGCTAGGAGTTATGATCAAGGTTTGTTGGAATGAACAGCAGAAGAAATGATATCCAATAGTTTTATTCTGCAAATGATGGCTGATGATACTAACATTAAAAATATTGTCAGTGAAATGTTTTAAAGGGATACCTCATGTATATCATATTGTTGGTTCTTTAGCAAGTTTTGTTTGTAAAAAAATCCACGTCTATTAACCAAATTTTTAGAGAATGACAATACAAATAAGGCATTGATGCACATTAACAAGAGTAATTGTATATTTAAGTGTGATTTTTGTAGTACCTGTAATTCTACATATATTAGAAGGACCAAATAATTTAAGGGATATGGACAGAGCAATTAAAGTTAATGCATACTATGATTGTAACTCTGTGTGTTTAATATATATATTGTGATTCTTTATATATGGGTATGACAGCAAGAAAATTATCTAAAAGATTTAAAGAGCATTTATATGCCATTAAAATAAAGGATAGCAACCATGCATTGTTTAAGGATACATTAACTTGTGGTTCCTTTAAGACATTTTATTTTTCCATTTTGGAACATTTGCCCTTTGATTATAGAGGGGGGAAAGGAAATTTTATGGCAGTTAAAATGCAAGCACATAAATTTCTGGGTTTAAGTAAAACTATTTGTATTACATGTTTTTTGTGATGTGGTGTGTTTTTAATGTTTTAAGCTTTTATTAGTTTTTTATTGTTAATTATGTAATACTTGTGAGATGAAGTTGGTTTTAATGTTTTATATAAACTAATTGAATGTCTGTTATTTATTCAGCTGAAGTCCATTAACAGATGAAAACGCTTAATAAAACCACTGTCAGGGACTGCTCTCTTCTCATTTTGCCACACCAGTGGATGATTTCATTGTTTGAAAGATTTACAAAAATAGAAATGCTTGAAAGCAAGAAATTGAATACTGTGTAACATGGGTCGAGGAGATGGCACTGGTCCTGTGGGCACCCTGGCATATGGCACCACAGAAAGTCACATAGAATGTGGGCTTCAGGACTTGGTTTCAAACATGTTAGCAGAGGTAGTTGGCCAGATGAGGCTGCACTGTACCATGCAGAAGACAAAGACACACTGTGCCAGCTGGTGTTCAGCACATCAACATAGGCCCCTACCTATCTCAATACTGGCATCCTCCGCTGCCTCCCCATCTGGCAGTGAAAATGTTTGAGGCTGTGTTGGATGGGGCTCCTGCAGGTACTACTATCCTTTTACCTTCACTCTCTTACCTTTTTTTCTCCACTAATACTACCTTCTTTTATACAGAATTATGAAAAATAGGGTGGTCTATCCCCAACCAAAGCACTGGGCCCTTCCTCCCCTACCTCCACTAACAAAACCCTCTTGATGTTTTCCTTGTCTGTTCTCCTCTCTGTCGCCTCTCCCCTTTTTCAAGTCTTTCCGAACTCCCCCTTTCTATTCTTTAATGAAATTCTCGGGGTGTCTACATAAGGACACCCCCATATAAAACATATTAAATCACTTTATTTTCTTTAAGACATTACTAATAAAAGCTGCACAGTCCATCATTTGCCTTAATTGTCTTAACACAACTGTGCATACCTGTGTCTGTCTCTAGTATCCAAATATATATTAATTATGGAGTAACCCAAAACTTTCAGTTTTCACTTGGTGATTTGCATCTACTTAATCACAGACTTCATATAATTTATGCGTCTGCCATAAGTAGGCATGTTTTTTCAGAATGCCTTTATTTTTCCTTATCCATCACTAATGACATGTACTAAGCGTATTACATATAAACATAGCGGTGCTTCTCACTAATAACCACTACTTAACTGCAAACTCCTATATGATCAATGCCACCCTTTACCTTATACATAGAATACCTTAAGAAGGTTACAATGACTTAGTGCCTCATTTAGACTTTCCTTCTTGTCATACATTTAAATGACAAACCCACCCAAGAAATGGACTTAATGTGATAAGATATGTGTTTTTGATAAGGACTGATGCTACTCTTAGCATTTCCATAATCATTTTTATTTTACTACCCACCAAGCCATTATTCCACCTTTAGAACAAAAAACAATCCCCAATTTGCACTGGAAAGTGACCTGAAAGGTCTGAAGAACTATGTATGAATGTTGCATCAAATGCTACCTGATGAAAAATATATATATAAAACACTGCTGAATCATTGTTATAACTGGATGACTCAGTGCATTATGAAAGAATGATTTGGAGAATGCAGTAGTGATACTGTGACAAGAAGGCTCCTTTTTATACTGCCACACTACTCTCAATGGTAAATGCAGCACACAAATGCATCAGTGCAGGTGTTCAACTAACGTTAATTCACCTCATGTTCTTCCCCAGAGCTGTCACTTGTTTAGAATAGTATGGTAGAGGGATTCAGAATAATAGTTTTGCTGCATTTTATGAAGAGGAAGGTGAAAAAAAGTACATGCTGTCTTTTGAGAACATACATCTATTCATTCCTCATGCAGGAATGGATCTGTTAGCACCATGGCATGCAAGCACAGCAAAGTTACTAGCCCCCCTGAACCACCATCCTAATATGTGCTAAGCCTACCACTGCCCCTAACCCTACACATTACATTACTCAAAACCTTTTCCCCAACAGTACCCTTACAATACTAAGTAACACCTATGGAGAGAGGACATCTACAACACCAAAAATGCAAAACAGTAAATCTATTCCTTATTGTAACCCTAATCTGACCCCCCATATACACACAAACACTATAATGCTTTCAGTCAAACATTTCTTTTCTTGCACATGCCTACTTACCTAGAGTGTAGAAATGAGCATTCAGTCATTTGAGCATTTTTTTTTTAATTATTTGACAATTCAATTATTTGCGCAGTCAGTCTTTTTTTCCACCCGCAAAAACTTTTCAGTCAAAATGAGTATTAAATAAGGGAGGGGAGGAAACATAATGATTAAGGCATTTACCTTGGAGAGTTTGATTCTCACATTAGGTATTTGGCTGTGCTTAAATGGCTCACAAGGGCAGTTAGCCTAGTATGAAGCTATGAACCTATAATTTTGAGCTGTAGCTAGAAGGATTGTTACACCTGAGCATGTGCAGCACATTCTCCACCTATCTAGTTGTACCTCTTCCACATCACTCCTCAGCCTCCATCTCATTGTTTACAGCCACTACTGCCTCCTATTACACTCCTTATCTTTAGCATTCTTATCCTTTATACGTGTTACATCTCTACAGCCGTCCTCTTTCTTCTCCTTTCAGCCTTCTCTCTGCTCCAGATTCTTAGCATCCCATATTCTACATCCCTATTCGAAGTCCTAATTCTTATTCCCTTCTACGACATAATTATATATACATTCACCATCGATTCTCCACCACTGTCTTCAAGACTCTTGTTTCTAAAACACACTAAATGTGCTCCTCGTCTTTCTATCCACACATCTAGTCCTACTACGTACATACCTTACATGCTATATGATATCCATCGCACCTGTTTCTCAATCCCTAACCCTAACTCATACTGCCTATGCCACTTGTCATCCATTCACTATTACTACTACTTCTAGCTTATTTGACTTACCCCCAGTCTCATTTTCAGATATATATTGCTTAACCCTTCTTCCAACCCATATAAGCTAAACTTGAAATTTAATACTACTGTACCTAAACCCTCACTAGTGTATGCATACTGTAAAAAGATCATATTATGTGGCGATGTTCGCCCAAACCCAGGTCTCGACTGCCTGTCTTCTCCACCCGCTCCCTCTCCTACTGTAACATCTACTAAAAATTTGAAAATCATATCTATGAACATTAAAAGTATAGTAAACAAAGTCTTTGAATTTCATTCCTGGATCATTCATAACTCTCCAGACATTATTCTTCTTCTTATAGAGGCTTGGCTCACACCACATATGAAAGATTCTGAAATTCTATCCCTCATCACCTATACTATCATCCACTCTGACAGATTAAATAATACATTAAATAAAATATAAATAAAAAATGTGGTAATGTAGCAATCATGTTTTCTAACCATATCTCTGTCTCTCCTATTTCTCTACCTAAATTCCTCTCTCACTGTAAATTAAATAAGCATAAAACACTATGTATAACTGCCCTATATATTCACTCAGGAAATAGCATGCCTAGTCTGGAAGACATCCTACACTGGGTATCTAGTTCCATTTCTCATGAAATCATTATTTTTGGTGATGTCAATATTAACTGGCAAATCTTCACATCAGACTACCCTTCCACTAATATCAAGCTATATAGTTTTAAATAACTCATAACTTCCCATCCTCAGGTCAACAAAGCTAAGAACACTGGGACTACTCTGGAGACTACTCTGGACTCTTAGTTTCAAACCCATACCCTTACGATTCTGTTCAAAAACCCACACAGACTACTTCAGTGATCCCCATCCCGCCTATGTTCAGAAACTAGCAACTCACCATATCAAACAGCACCTTTATACAGACTGCTGTAACCTCTCAAATTAAAATTCCAAAGCCTTTAATGGCATCCTTAATAACATTAATTGGTTCATCCTCTATTCCCCACCATGGGGTAATACTGTTCTAAAATTTAACACAATATTTCTTGACATTCTCGATAGCCTCACTTCTATAAGAAAAAAGAGTGTTAAATTCACCTAATCACTCTGGCTATCCCCCCATCTAGTAGGCAATTAATGTATAAGACAGACATTGCTCATAGAAAATGGCAAAAATACAAATTCCAACAGACCTACAAACAACTTCGGAACATGACAAAAAAACAAGTTTCTGCTGATAAGAAATGTTACTTCAACCCACAGGATAACCAAAAACACAATCTTCCAAAAATTTTAGTCTATTATTAAAAAACTATTACACCCTGGGACTCCTAGTACCCATAACCCTTGTCAAGACATCTCACCCTTAGAAACTGCTTCTAAATTTAATTCCCACTTTATAGACTCAATAGTCACCCTCACCCAAAACTCCCTACAGAGTCCTGAAACCCCTAGCAAACTTCAAAGCTCTAACAATGCCATTTTCAACTTAAAATATGTCTTTACTGCTTATATAAAACATTTATTACACAAATGTAGGCCTTGCTCACCCTATGTAGACAATCTCCCATATGAATATCTAAAGACTGCTACTGCCTACCCAGTCTCTGTCTTGATCAGCCAATCCATTTGTGAGTTATATGTCCCATCTCCCTGGAAAAAAAATTACAAAAGTCTTCTTCATAAAGGGGGAATCTACACCGAAATAAACTTCAGACCAATTGCAATCTTCTTCTCTCCTTCCAAGATCTTAGAAAATTGTATTCATAAATAACGTTTACAATACTTACTCCAAGAAACTCTATTAACCTCTACTCAACATGGCTTCCACCCAGATCATAGCACACTAACTGTCCTTGTTGCCTTTTTGGAAAATGTCATTAAAGCCAAAGATAATTTAGTTTCTTCTACCTTTTTGGAACTCTCAGAAGTTTTTGATACAGTCTCACATACCAAACTACCTTTAGCAATGTCTGCTTTAGGCTTTTCCACTATAACAGTCACTGGGTTCTTTAGCTACCTATCTAAACGGCTAAGGTCAGCTAAATGGTTCTCAACTTACTCATCTTTTCTCCCAGTTAATACAGGTGTCCCAAAAGGCTCCGTGCTTGGCCCTCTCCTTTTTAACATATTTATAAATGATCTACATACATCCACCCAACAAGCTACAAAAACAATATGCAGACAACCCCACTGTCATTTGCTCATCTAATAGTCCTTTCTCAGTTGCAATCTATCACTCAGTAGGCTTTTAACTCTATTGAAAACTGTCTCAATGCCAACCAGCTTTTCCTAAATCCAAATAAAACAAAACTGCTCTTATTTCTCCCAAATCCCATACACACATAAAAGACATCTTCAAAATTTCCTCTCTCAGTAATACTGAATTAAAGTTGTACCTCACAAAGTTACTTGGTGTCACAATAGATGAGCAACTGAAATTTGATCTTCATACTCAAAAGTGCATAAAAACAACACACCAAAACTGGGCATGCTTGAGATGAAAAAGAGTGGTGGTGCTGCGGTAGCGTTGTCGCCTCACAGTAAGACGTTGTCCCATTTGATTCTCACCTAGAGCATCTTCTGTGTGGACACATGTGTGAATGGGCGTACCTTTGTTGAAGGTTGTGCGTCAGGGCCGGCAACTCGGCACATAAAAAAATCAACTGCCAATCATTAGCGGACTGGAGTTCCGCTGTGGCGACCCCTAACCAGGAAAAGCCGAAAGACACACACACACACACACACACACACACACACACACACACACACACACACACACACCAACTCCTCATGAGTAACTCATGGGTGCCGGAACCATAGAGGCAGGGGGAGGGGGAGGCCCCCACTTTTACAGCTGCAAGACCTGTCAGGAAAAATTCACGAAGTGGAGTTTGCACACTAACATGGATTTGTGTAGGGAAGGTAAACTAACCAAACTAGCTGTTCTTGTTCTCTTGTTGTTCTGTATTACAGGAGTTATGTTGCCACTGCTCCGTTGGTGCTGCCAGAGCCAGAGTCATGCTGGTAAGGAGAGTTTTGTTCTTTTATTTGCAGGAGCTATGCTGCTCCCATGTGTGTGTGTGTTTGTGTGTGTGTGTGTGTAAAATGCCCCAGTTAGGTATACCTGGTGGTTAGTTTTACTCAGGCTCAAACAAGAGCCTGAATTCTCTACCCATACCACCACTTGCGATTCAGGGAGTTGAGTCCATAGTCCACTGATCAGATTTTCACAAAATACTTGGCTCATACTTTTGGTCTGTTCCTCTTAAAATTTGTGTTTTTCTGGCAAATCAGTAAGAACTGAATTCAATAAATAATGATAGCTCTTTAAGTAAATTTTATCTATAAAACTGTAGATCAGAGTGTGCATATACCTTTAAGAAGCTTTCCAGTTAGTAGGCAGGTGTATATAAACACTGAGCATGTGCAAGCAAGAGTGCCATTTTGTAGTGAGCTGCAGAGGTATACACATGCATATATGTAGTAGTCAGTCAGTTAGTTCATTTTTATTTTATGTTGCTGCTACCCATCCTGATGTCTTTGTATGTAATAAAGTATATAAACGAATACCCGAGCCTCTTTTTCTTATCTAGCTATACAAGATGAGTCTCATGGTGTCAGAATGGGATCCAGAGTCAAGACCATGAGGGACATGGTCAAAGTTGCAGGAATATGCAGGAGTGGATCATCTCTACTGCTCAAATGACTCACAAACAGGTCAGAAATGAATTCCAGGTATTAAAACTCACTTACATTAATTTTTTTACTCAACAAATATGAAACAAAGCCCTCAGAATGCTCAAAATGAATTTATTTTTAAACAAAATGCCTGAAACTGTGACATACTGAAAAAAACATATTCAAAATAGTTAGACAAATGTTTGTAACAGTAACTGAATTGCATAAAATGTATAAAACAAGGAAAAGAATGATATATTTTTGCCATGTGCTACTTTTTTGCATTAACTAAAGCTATTCAAAATATCCGCCAAAGTGTACAAAGTGTTTACAAGTTAGTGCAGTATTAAAGTACAGTTATTTCACAAAATACAGCCATTTCAAAGAATATTTTGCAAAGTACAGTCTACCAAAGAATTTATTGTGCATTTGAATGTTGTTACAAGTACCTATTGTGTGTGTATATTCATACATAATTACAATGGCCATATTTTGCATTATGTTTAAGTATAATTTGTTGGCAAGGCAGAAGGATTTCACAGACCACCTCGGCTTGTATTTGATAATAATATTGCAGAAAACTGGAGAATGTTTGAGCAAGATAATGATATTTTCATACAGGCTGCATTTTCTGAGAAAGACGCACATAAAAAAGCATTTATTCTGCTTAATTTAGCTGGTTCAGAATCCATTGTGAGAGAACGTTCATTCATGTATGCAACTGCTGTGTATGCAGGGGAGGGGGAAAACTACCCTATAGTTGTACCGGATGAAACGAGGGAAGACCCAAAATGGTTATAAAGTAAATTTTGAGAATGTGTATCCCCCAAATGAATATTACAATGTTAAGGCACTTATTTTACATAAGAGATCAAAAGCCTGTTGAAACCTTTGCAGCATATATAACTAACTTGAGATATAAGAAATTGCTGCTTTTATGCCAAATGCCACTGTGTTTTCTGTCTTAGATGCAAAAAGTTTATTTTGATAAATTTTGCTTGACTGAAAATTTTCATTGATAACCACTTTCAGTATTCCTTTTGGTAGGTACAAATTTTTGAAAATGCCATTTGGAGTAACTTCTGCCAGTGATGTCTTTCAGCGTGCAATGGAACAAAATTTTTTTCTGGCTATCCACGTGCTATTATAGTAGATGATATTCTGGTAGGAGGCAATGCTGACGTCAAACATGACAGAAACCTCAAAAAAGTTCTAGAATGAGTTTGTGAAGTTAATCTTAAGCTGAGTCTTCAGAAGTGCAAATTCAAGCTACAAGAAGTTACTTATGTTGGTCATTTGTTTACTAGTTCAGGCTTACAATGAGATCCTTCCAAACAAACAGCAATTCTTGAGATGCCAGCGCCAGAGAATCTCCAAGCTAAGCCATACAACGTTTTCTTGGCATGCTTAACTATCTAGGCCAGTTCATTCTAGATTTGAGCTAACTTTCAATACCACTTAGAGAACTGACATGCAAAGATATATCCTGGCCCTGGTTAGACCACCATCAAAGAGCATTTGATTTCCTGAAACAGAGAATTGCAACCTACTTTAAGATGCTATGATGTTCACAAAACATGTTCACAAAACATTAAGTCTTTCTTGCAATGCTTCTGAGTTTGGTGTTGGTGCAGTCATTCTTCTAGAAAGTAGAGCAGTAGCCTATGCATCGAGAATTCTAACCCAGATTGAGATACAATATGCTAAGATAGAGAAAGAGCTCTTGGCAATTGTGTTTGCATATTCGAAGTTGCGTGATTATATTTATGGCTGACCTATTCAAATTGAGACCGACCAGCAACATCTAGTCACTATTTTGAGAAAGCCTATGCACCCAGCTCCTGTGAGATTGCAACACATGAGGTTGAAACTGCACAAGTATAATTTCAATCTTGTTTACACAAAAGCCAAACTTCTTTATTTTGTTGATATTTTATCCAGATCAACCAGAACCACCACTGAACAGCATGAACATGAGAAATCTGATTTCAAAGTCATGGAAGTGAGAGATTCTTCTTCCACACATCTTGTTGAGCTTAGAACTCATACAGCTTCGGATCCAATTGTCCAGAAGCTCAGCACTTTGTCAGTCGAGGATGACCTTCAAAGCAGTCTTGTGCAACAATATTTTCCCTACAGAGATGGGATTTTATCTGAAATGAAAGGTTCTAAAGTGATTGTTCCAAAATCTTTGCAACAAGAGTTTATTACAATTTTGCATCATGGCCACCCAGGAACTGATTTTATCAAAAGGAGGCCGAGAGGACTAGTATTTTGGCCATCTATGTCTCAAGTTATTGAGAGAGTACTTTCATCTTGTTCTGTTTGTAATAGTAGTAAACCACATCAATAGAAAGAACCACTTCATCTAAACCAGATTCCTGAACTACCTTGGTCGACAGTAGCTACAGATGTTTTTGAAGAGAATGGTCAACATTACTTGGTGTCAGTAGACTCTTATTCAAATTGGTTTGCGATTGACCTACTTCCTAATATCACATCCAATGCTGTCATTATTAAGTTGAAAAGACATTTTTTTTGTCCATGGTAGTCTGCACAAAATTATTTCTGACAATGGTGCACAGTTTCCAAGTCAGCAGTTCAGAGATTTGCAGAAGTGTGGGACTTTATTCATGTTAGGAGTAGTCCTGAGTACCCACAATCAAATGGTTTGGCAGAACGTGCAGTTCTAAGTGCAAAACAGCTGTTAGAGATGTGGAAACGAGACAATACCAATGTTTTTCTAAATCTGCTGAATCTCAGAAACATTCCTAGTGATAATCATCTTGATTTGCCTGCCCAGATACTTATGCTGAGACCTACTATAACCACATTATCAATCAGTAGCAATTTGCTAAAACAACAAAGCAATGAAAGCTCAACTTCTAAAAAAAGCATTTGCCCCAAATGTCATATTATGATAAGACCAGCAAACTGCTCAATCCATTGCAAGAAGGGGAGATAATGTGGATTCAGACAGAAAAAGGTTTTGATCAGACTGGAGTTGTGAAAACTGTGTGTCCAGAGCTGAGGTCAAACATCGTGGAATCACAAAGAATAGAATTCAGATGGAATCAGAAACATTTAATATTGGTGTCTGAACCTTTATTGCAGCATCTTGCCTGTGATAAAGACTCTAGTTCTCAGAGTGACTTATCGAATGTTCCAGTTCCAGAGGACAGGCCAGCAAATATCCCTGTTCCTGAGAATATCCCTGACAATCCTAAAACAGATTGTTCACCAATGACTGTACTTATTGCTGAGATCAGGTCGCATTTCCAGACCTTGTTCCAGATACATGGCAACTTGGACATGAATGTTGTTTTATTCATTACTGTCTGTATAATTTGCATGCCTGTTATGTCATTGCTATTGCAAGACAGCTCAGTAAAGAGGGAGGATGTAGATCAGAGAGTGTGTATGTAGCATTAAGAAGCTTTCCAGTTAGCAGGCAGATGTATATGAGTACTGAGCATATGCAAGCAAGAGTGCCATTTTGTAGTCAGCTGCAGAGGTGTACGCATGCATATATGTGTAGTAGTCACTCATTTAGTTAATTCATTTATATCTTGCTGCTGCTATCTATCCTGATGTGTTTCCATGTAATAAGTATATAAACAAACACCCTTGCCTCTTCATCTTATCTAGCTATACAAGCCGAGGGATAAAAACTTCCCGTAAAATTGAAACTTGTAACATAGTGTGGCTAAAACAAAACTATTCTGCATAGACAAACTTAGAGCAGCTAGTTTGCACAATAAATCAAATCTTAGTACAGTCGAACCTAGTCTAGTGCCAAACCCTAGAGACAACTCAAAGACACCTCTGTATAACCCAGTGCACAGCCTACAGTAGTCAACCTAAATACAGGGCCGGACAACAAAGGTATGCAGTTTCCAAATGTCTCTGCAGCCAACTTGGTAGATATGGGGATTCTGAGACAATGTAGTAATTCTCTCATGTCCACAAACAAACATTTAATCCTTAAAGAAACAAATACAGTATGTAAAAGATGAACATACAGAATTTCTCTGGAGGCAAACGTCTCACATACAATGTTGCTAATGTTAAGAACCCACACACACACACACACAAAACCACACTACATCTATGACACGTAATGTCCACCACAGATAAAGACCAACTTATGCTGAGGCACTAAAAATCAATCTTCCCAATCCTCAAAGACCTAATGCTAATGACTTGAGATGTGATGAGAGACATTATTAATCTCTCTCGGTATGTGTCTCAGGCAGGTATGTGCCTTTCACCGAGCAGCATATTACCTTCACAAAGGATGATGCTACAGTATGAACAAAAGATGATTGACTTCAATAATTGGCATAGTTTCTGGTGTCCTTCCAGGTGGATTTATTATTTGTTAGCATGGGAGGACATGATTAACAAACCCATGCTGCTTTGCAAAAGATTGTCCACACCTGTCTCCCCTAGGCTTCTGAATATTGGCTAAAATTTATCCATTATCTTAGAGCCTTTTTTAGGCGATGTCAAATTGACAGACCTAAAGGTGTTACTGCTCAATTCTAGCAGCCTAGATTAGAGACCCCACATCCTACAAGCTCTCCTCACTGGGGGACATAGATATCTGTGCCATTATCGAGACATTGTTTAAATATACATAAAGTACTTTGGTTGTGCAAGGCTTCAGTGCCTTCCATACATTTAGACCATCAGCTGCAAAGACAGGTATGAAAGGTGGAGGAATCTCTTTAGTCTATATTAGCAAGAAGTATAATGCTAGGTCGGTTAAACAGGACAATGCCTCAGAATTTACCCAGGTGTAAATTACCAAAGCAAAGTCCCATACCATATCCTAGCAAGTTGCCCTCCATGTCCTAAAAATCCCATAACTCATATATAGACCTACCGAAGACACTCACCATTAAACCAAATAGTCTCTCCATGGGAGATTCTGACTACCCCTCTATAGACTGGGAAACATATACTGTCTCATACTCACAGGCACAATGATTCCTGGACTTTATTAACACAAATATCCTTGAACAGACAGGGCACACACCCACCAGAAGTTCAAACATAATGGGCTTGGCATTTACTAATATGTGAGAGCTCTGCAACTCCCCTAGTGTCACATCTTCATTGGTGAGATCAGACCACAAAGCTGTATCTTCTGAAAAAAAAATCTGTTCTGTAAAGCCAGTTAGGAACTATTCCAAAGTGTAACAGAAACTATTCCAAAGCAACTTACATCCTATTAAGGAATAGTTTGTCAAAATGCAATACCCCTCCCAAGCCCATGTTCACAGCAATCAATGCTGAATTATTCACTGAGACCCTGTACAACCATGCAAATGGCTTTATAGAGGCTGCTGTGCCTAAAAGAAGTAAGCCCAAAACAAACTCATAAAAACAAACCACACTGGTGGAATCCTATCCTCAACAGGCTATATAACAAAAGGAAAATAGTTCATGGCTAAATTCAGGAACAGCAACTCACACATTGATAGGAGCTCTCTGATTAAAATAAACAGGAAACTATGGAGACTAATTAGGTCCAAAAAGGCTAACTATGAGGTCAGGATAGCCTCACAGGCTAAAGACAACCACAAGGTGTTCTACAGCTATGCCAAAACTTTAAAGGCATCATACAACAATGTGCTGAACTGGTAGTCAATGGTAACACTTTCGATGAGCAGTATAACATATCAAAATTGCTGGCTGAAAAAAATAACCCTCCATCTCCCCCCCCCCATGAAACACCTTCTAGCATAACTCTCCCCACTATATGTTAGCAGGAAGCATGTCTTGGTGGTGCTCGCTAAGGCCAAAAACACAGCTTCAATTGGCCCCAACAATTCCCTGGGCTTCATCTTAAATAGCTTTAATCATGACCTATCGGGACCACTTGAGTCACTTTTCAATTAGCAACAAAACAAGCTTTGTATCATGAGAATGGAAGACTTGAATGATTATACCTCCTGACAAGGGTTGACAATGAACCAACGCCCAAGAAACTACAGAGCCATTAATCTGAATAATCTAATATGAAAAGCCATGGAATAAATTATCATGGAAATGATCAGCAAAGAAATAGGCAACCTTCATTCACTGGCCCCATCCAGGTTGGCTATGTCAAGGGAAGGTCATGCCTTTTAAAACTGTTGGACATCTTTGGAAAGGTTACCTTAGCAATGGTTGAGGGTAAAACGGTGCATACCACCTACCTAACATGTTCGATACAATACCCCACTTGGGTATAGGTAACAAACTCACCCAAATGGGCATAAACCACTCCACAATTCCCTAGATGCAGTCTGGCTCACTGATCGGGATTAGTGAGACCACCTCCACTAAGATACTGGTCAACAGATGGGTACCTCAGAGTTCCATTCTGGGACCACTCCTATTTAGCATCTACTTCTTGAAGGTGAAGGTTAATGTCAAAGGCCTTTGGATGACCAAGACCGCAGATGACTGCAAATTCAGAGACATAAACATCTTACAAGTGGGCCTAACATAAACAAATGTTTGGTGCCAAAGACATAGATTAAAACTCAATGCTAAGAAACACATTATAGTGCCTTTTGGGAAAACTGCCAAATAACCTAATTGATAAGACACCACTAATAGGTAATCAGAGATCTGAGATTATATGTAGATAGTAATCTGGCCTTTGAACATTATATGGCCAAGGTAGTAAGAAACTCCTTCTATGTCACTCAATTTATTTGTAACGGCATGGTATTCAGGTACAAGGAAGTCATAATGCCACTTTATTCAGCTCTTATCAGACCTATTATTGCCTATTATGTCCACTTCAGCATGTACCTGACCAGACATATGCAACAGTTCAAACACACACAAAGGTTCCTTACTAGAAAAGTCCAGGGTATAAACACATTGTCCTATAAGGATTATCTTAAAAGACATATCTCTGTACTCAGTCAGGTTACAGGTTACTGACAGACTATCTAAGCCAGGCAAAAAGCATACTCAAATCTAGCTGTGATTGAAGTTTTGCACATCTGCAAAATGAACAGAATCAGAACCACTAGATCCAAGGATATAAATTTTGATTGTGACATAAATAAGGCATGTTGGTGAGACAGATGTGTATCAGAGGATCCCCATGGTCTAGAATAGGTCCCACTTCCATGTGAGACAGAGTCCATCCATGACTCTATTTAAGCATGACCTTGACTAATAGATGGGAAATAAGAAATCCACCCTGGGTCTGGCCCCCATGTCTCTGATACCCCCCCCCCATAACCTGTAGAAACTTCCTTAATAACCTAGCCCCCCTCCTAATAAATGCCTATGACACATAGGGATACAATTGTGTTGGATTGCATGGCTAGGCTTATAAAGATAAAGATATAAAGAGGTGGTCGTTAGCCTAGTGTATACCTATCAACCTAAGTGAATGAAAGCATGAACTGAGAGGAGAGAGATTAGTGCATTATACAATTGTCAGCTATACCCTCACAGTGCATTATGGGGAAGAAATAACAGTCATGTTAGTATGAGGGCATGTAGAGTGATAGAAAAGTAATAATAACGTTATTAATAAGTAGCTGTTGCCAAACTAGAAGGCTTGGACTTTGTATAACTTCATGACGAAGACACAATGCTTCACATTTTTTTTTACTGCCCATAATTGTCCTTTAAAACTTGTCACTGGAGTTGTGGCCTACATTTTACTTCTGTTTCCTGTCCTGTCTGTTGGTGCTGATGTTCAACATCTTTATGAGTACTTGGCTGAACTAGACATTAGATTGCAAACATTGAAATGGTGAGTGATTGAATCAGCTTTTTCAAGTCGCCATTTACCAAAATGCAGATTAAACCAAAAAAAAAAAAAAAATTAAAAAAAAAAAATGTTGGCAGAGGGTCAACCCTCCATCACACCTGAAATGGGGGGGGGGGGGATTCCCTCCCATATCCCTATAACGTATATACAACAACTCCACTGTCAGACCACAGCACATTGTGGTAAAAGTCCCCATGACATTTAATTTTTAAATTAAAGCTCCTCACTGGAGAATCCTTCAGTATACCAGTGGTAAGCCCACTGAAATGAAATGAATAATTCTTTGCATAGCAGAATAAAACAGTCTGTGCCCCGTATGTTACATGTTCTCTGATTCTGCCTTCTCATATAAGTCTGTGTAGAAACACAGAGATACTGGTTCATTTATTTTTGTGTATCCATAGCATTAAGTTAATGTACTGTATCACACTCTTCTTTCCTGCTTAACACATTACAATCTTTTTTCCCCTTTTAACTATTATAACAACTCCTAGAATGACAGGAATGACTGATGCAACTCTCAGTCATATAAACATGTCATGCTGATGGTCTGTCTCTGTGCCAAAAGGGACCCTCTCCTTTGTAAAAAAAAAAGGAAAAAAAAAGATAAACAACAAACACTACATACATGAAACCAGATTTGTTTTACTGACATTTGTAAACCGCCTGTCACAAACTATTTTGTTTGACTTAGTATTGTTAGTTTGTTTAAGTAACACTATAAACAGTATAACCAGAAACTTGTGCAGAACATTAACATTTACCTCTGCCTGCCACATTAGTCATATTGTAAAAAGACCAAGGAGTGAAGGGAAAATCAGGACATACTCCTTCCAGTAAATGCAATGAAATAAATGACATTAAAATCAAATCATACTAGATGAGCAAAACCTCAGTCAGAGAAAATATATTACAGCACTGGATCATTTTCCTAAACAGGTCAAAGCAAATAAAACAGCCTCTGGCAGTTTATCTTCAAGGGTCGAGGCTACAAGCTGTTAATGAGCATTGCCTTGTATTTCTGGCATCAATTCCCTTAGATTCTACTTGCAAACCATATGACTGTCAGCAAGTCACTTAATCAGACAGTGTTCGTAGACTGCCTTGGAGAATGGGTTCTCATGTCTATTGGGCTAACCTGCTCAACAAATAAGTAAATTAAAACAATGACATTTTGTTTTTCTTTTCCCACTTTAGTGCATTTTCTAGACTGAAGAATTTTCTCACTGGATCAGGACATTATAGTGGGCTGAAAGAAAAGGAATGATTTAATAGGAACTCTGCATATAAGATGCATTACCTGCACTATCACTTTTGTTGTGATTGACTGAACGATTGACTGAGATAGATTAATAGATTGATTTTCTCTGTCTCTAGTAGTGTGTCATCTCCTGACTTAGCTTGGTTTGAACACAATTGACAAGTGCCAATTAAAATAAATATCCTTGATGATGGTACTATCTCATATCCATAGCTTCTTACTTATTCTAGGATTCCTGAAAAAGTATCATAAGGGTTCTCATTCAGTAACTACTTTTTTTATTCATTTGTTAGAATTGTAATTATGTCTAGAAACGATATGGGACAAGAGCTTAAAATTTAATTGTTTAAACAACATACCTACCATGGGCGGCCGCGGTGTTGCAGCTGTTAGCTGTGTCGCCTCACAGCAAGAGGTTCTCTGGTTCAAACCTTGGCTGGGGTGCCTTCTGTGTGGAGTCTGCATGTCCTCCCTGTGGTCGTGTGGGTTTCTCCCAGGTGCTCTGGTTTCCTTCTACATCCCAAAGACATGCTGTAGGTGGATTGGACACTCTAAATTTGCCCTAGGTGTGAGTGTGTGCATGTGTGTGCCTTCTGTGGAAGGCTGGGCACCAGGCTGGCAACTCGACACCATAAAACTCCATTGTCAATCATGAGCAGACAGGTGATCTGCTGTGGTGACACCTAACCAGAAAAAGCTGAAAGAAGAAGAAACAACAATCCTACCATATATTTAATTTAGTCTGATACTTAACAGGGCTGACATGAAGAATACTGCATGATACAGCAATATAAATGTAGGTACTTTTCAAAAGGTATATTTACAAATGTAAAATAGTGCATTAATTTATTTGTGTTAAGTAAAATAGTAACGTGTATTACAAATACTCACCCTTTATTGGACTGCCCAGATCACTTAGCAAGAAAGCATTTTCATTATGATTAAATGTTTAATAATACACAGCTGAATGCATCATAGAGTCAGGATTCTGGGTCGATGTGATTAGGACATTGCCCTTTGCCTAAATAATGGTGCTAGAAATGACTATTTCATGGGTGCAGAAGCCAACAAAGGTGCATGTTTCTGTAAGAGGAGGAGGGTATTAACTACAAAATTATATTTTATAACAATCTAAACTTGTCGTGTGTTTTTTTTTTTCTTTTTCTTTTTAGGATAACTTTTATTTAAAATGCATTTGGTAAACTAGCTGGAAGCCTCATCACTTTTTTTTTTACACATCACAAATAAATCAAACATATTATATCTCCCTAGGTCTCATTGGCCATTCCAGTTTTAACCTAAACAATATTGATTTTGGCTTGAGTCCTAGCTCTTATCATTTGTCACTCAATTGGTGACCTAACTTACTTTATCACATTTGTCACTACGAAATCCCAAGACTTTGAATGTTTCATAAGAACTTTCCTACCTAACCCTTTCCCAGATAAAATACATCAAAATGTTTTGAATACATTGAATCCATCTCATCCATTCTACATGAGGTATATGTCTAATAAAGAACAAAATCTTGGGAAGCAGCAATATTTTGTTTGTTTGAATCTGAGAGAGGAAGGAAAACTTTTAATTTGTTCCAGCTCCTAATTGTATTTTTCAGGGTTGCACATAGATGTCCAAGATCTGTATCCAACATCTCTCTCAAGGGGGATGTCATAATTATACCCATGTAAAAAGCCTTTTTGACTATTTGTAACCCTGAGATTATATTATTATTATCCTCAGAGTCTCTAACACATGCTTCATTTAAAGAAAAGAAGATTAAACTGCAAACCTGACAGGCAAAACTGTCTAATAAGTCCAACTATGGAGGGATAGCTTTCTTAGGGTCCTTTATCCAAACCACCCCATCCTATGTAAACCAGAATGATAAAATAAATTAGTAAAAATAAGAGTAAATTGTATATTGTCGCAATTCTATTTCTATTTAGAATACTTGCTAACAGTCCTATTACCAATATGAATAACAGGAGTGAAAGAGGGCAGCCTTACCTTGTACCTCTTTAGTGGGAAATGCAACATTTGAATACCATTACTGTTAAGTGAAGCGGTCAGGGAGCAATATCACAACTGAATTGTTTTGTAAATGTCTCTGGCATCTTAAACTCTGTAGCACATCCCATAAATACAGCCATTTGACTAAAACAAATCCACTTTTGACGTCTAAAAGCACTGCCACTATTATTTCTGGTGACTTCCCCTGTGCGTCTGAAAGTTCATCCATAAACTTAGCAGATCCAGCCACCCTCTTCAACTCTTAATAAACCCTTGTTGCTTGTCACTTACCAAATGTGGGACTATACCTCCCCGCTTGCTTTTTAAAATTTTAGCATAAATTTAATATTGTGTGGTCAATAATTAAATCAGTCTATAAGTATCAGGACAGATGGGGGTCCTTACCTGGCTTTGGGAGCAGAATGACCAGTCAGTGAAATAACGGTCAGGACATTTGTCATATGCTCTATTTCATTATATAAAGTAAGCAGTGCCCCACTTTGTTGTTTAAAAACTTTATATGGATTAGGCTTTAAGCCATCTGAGGCAGGGGCTTTTCCTGCCTTTAAAGAGAAAATTGCAACTTGATTTCTTCTAATGAAATCAGCTTCTTAATGAAGGCACTATTTTTCTCAGTGATCTGTGAGAGGTTACTCCAAGAGATGAATTTTTAATAACTTTCATATTTCCACAAAACACTGAACTGTAAATCTCTCCTAATATATCCTTCATAGCATGATTGATTCTGACTAGATCATAAACCAATGCCCCACATGTTTTTGATTTATAAAAGCTTCTCATTGTTTTTCTGTTAGCTTCCAGAGGCATATCTCTCAACTGTCCAGATTTTTGTCTCATATCTTTGGCCTGTTCCCCATAAAAATTTGTGTTTTTTTTTGGTAAATCACAGAGTATTGAAGCAACTAAATAAGGACAGACATTTGAAATTCAGCAGTCATATCCTTCAGAAAATGCATACCAACGCAATTCCTGTTATTGTAGAAATATTTTTTTTAAGTTTATAAGAGCAATATTTAAAATCTGTCCTTATTTTTGGGCCTTTGACCCCTCATTATTTTTGGCTTTGTCCAGATTTCTTGAGCTAAAATGTTGAGAGGTATTGGACAGGAGTTAATGGAAGTAATCCTATTAGTCCAGGTAAATGTTTTAATAGTCTCCCATATTTCCTGGCCCCAATCAAACTGTAAGGCTTTATATAGTTGTTGCAAATGTTTACAATTTTCCAATGAATTGCACTAATTAAAATCCTTCCACTTATACAGTTCCTTCTCTCATTTTGTTTGTAGGTTCTTGCAAGGATTCATGGGACTAAAGATGCTCTCACATAGAACCAACTCCAACTGAGCACAGGGCTTCAGGAGAGAAGGAATATGGAGAGGTAAGGGAGGTACAGGGACACCTTCCTATAAAACCAGATCAGCCTAATCCACCAAGTGATCAATGGAGTGACAGATGCCATAACACTCTACCCTCATATCCCTCTTTTGGTGAAATTTGCACAGCTGCCCCAGTTTTTCCATAACATTACAAGTACCCACCCCGAACCCATGCTTCACTTTGGTTACCCATAAAACAACAATGTCCTCCTTAATCCTAACCAGCCTATCAATAATAGCTTTTCATTTATGTGCAATTTTCTAAGAATTTTTCTAAGAAAACGAACTACTCTCCTTTTATAGTGTTTTTATTTGTCTGACATTATATCTAAAATGTTTGTATATCCATCTTTAACATGGAACAAGAATTACTACAAGAACAACTTACCTTGTTGCATATATCCCAATAGTCCTCTGCCCAATATTAAAGTCCCTCACAATTTATCATCTATTTCTAGTATTAACATATTTTGATCTGACAAAATCCCAGAAAAATGCTATACACTGATTATCCTTGCCTACCCCTTTCCTAGCAATTAACCAAAAGTCGGTTCTTATGACAACTCTATTTTGCTAACCAGGAAAAGTGAAACAGCAACACCAAATAGTACGCCTACAGAAGGATATGAGATACACTCCAAAGTTGCAAGAAAAATGTCCTTTAATGTGACCAAATACTATAAAGTACAATAAAAATAATAAATACAAAGTGCTTTTCATCCCACCAGTAGTACGACTTCTTCAGGTAAAACCATTCATCCATGTTTAAGAATTTAAATGCATTCCCTTTCTGATCATAACTCTACCAGCCAATGAAAGGGGGCTGTCCCTCACTCACTGACTTGTAAATGGAAACCTTCTTTCTGGGTTAACTCTATTTTGCTGTCCAAAGAACATAATTCCTGTTTCTGTGGGTGTATGGCCTTCTATACATCTACTAACTCTAATGCTGAACTGTAATGCTGTAAGATTCAGCAGCACTTAAAGGGTTGATTACCTGGTAGCAATCTATCCAAAACAGGATCAGGGATACCACCAAAATCACCCTGTGATGAAAGGAGATACTGCCAGCTTAGCTAGATGGAATTTTGTAAATAATTACATGTTGTTGTTTGTCTTTCGGCTTTCGCGGTAAGGGGTCGCCACAGCTGAAATCCGGTCCGCTAATGATTGGCAGTAGATTTTTTACGAAATGCCGAGGTGCCAGCTCGACGCCCAACCTTCAATGAAGGCACGCCCATTTACATGTCATTTGTGAATATCAACATGATCTATATATGATGCTTGTGTTACAAATGTATTAGAACTGTATGTTATGTGTATATCGAACTTGTTTGTACAGACATGTGTTAAAAAAGGCATTTTGTAAAGTACTGAGCTTAAATATGCATCCACAGTGTGCCCTGCTAGAAGAGAACAGAAATGTACATACACTATTGTAACTGTTTAAATTTACATATTTTAACAGTGGAAACTGGAACAGAGGTGGTCATCCTTAGTCTAGCAAATTTCAAGAATAATAGCTGAAATTAAATTACTTTATGGCAGCAATGGGATACAATGTCTGTGCTGAGAAGCTTTCTGTATTGTCTTGGAAACGTTTTATTGTTTTATGACTTCCAGCATTTGCCAAAGATCTGAGGAAAAGGCATCGTCTATACATTTTTACAGGTAGATGTTAAATGCTACCAGCTGCCATCAATGGTTGTTTTGGGCCTGGGAATTAGAAGTCAGATGACAAGAAAGGATGTCATTCTACAAGCTAGCCCAGCAGTAATATTTGAGATATTAATTTGAGAAGTCTCTGAGAGACGCACAGCATTCTGTATTCTGTCTTGGACCTGAAAACATCAAGATCCACTCACCACATTCTGCCTGGCTCTGTAAGTAAGTTAACTAGGGTATAGTAATTCTTTTAGATATAGTCAGGAATATAGCAAAGCTTAGTTTAGATATTTTTCTTTACTTGAGACTGCCTGCAATGTTGTTTTAAATATTTCCTGTGATTTTGAACTCTGATGTCACTGTAAATATATGTTTAGTATTGCCTTGTTTTTATTATTTATTATTAAATATATTTAAACATTTTTTTCTGGCTAATCTGTCTAGAGATATTTAAGTTCTGAGAGTACTTGCATATTTATTTGGTGACACTATGGGCAACTCCTAATAGCCTTGCTCTTGGTCAAACTACCATTTGAAATGATCGTAACATTACACAGTAAGATTGGACACCCTTTGTTAAGGGCCTAAAAATAGTTGATAAGAAGCTGGCTAGTGGCAGTGATAACTATGTTATACTCTGGGAAAAGGGGGCATAGCTATTAAACCTGTGGCAGCCTTTCCCAGGTGTGTGTGTGTGTGTATAAATCAAACCTCAAAATGTGTGTGTGTGTGTCAACTACTTGGGCAGGGACAAGAAGCACTGGTTGGACAGAGAGGGTGCTGGAGGTCTTGGCTTGGCTACTCAGCTGAGATCTTAACGATAGAGCTGTGCTAGTGGGGAGTCTTATTGGGGATTTGTAGAAAGAGGGAGAAACCAGCCCCAGACTGACTGTGGTCTCTGTGCTCTTAAGGGAAATTGCACTTGATTTGATAATACTGTGTGTGTACCTTATCACCCTCCCAGTGTATGTCCTTCACTGGTGCCAGTGGATGTCACGTGTATTGGTTGGCAGTGTAGGATATCCTCATATTGGTATTCAGTGGTGTGGATATTGAACTCGTGTACTCTGTAAACAGTGATCACTAAGAAGGTGTTTGTACTCTCAAGCAGCCACACAGTAGACATTCAGAATTTCATATCACAATAGTTTTATTTATTTTGTGTTAGCTTAGTCAGTCAGGGAGAGCATGCAAGGATTTCAGCAGAGGAGTATGGCAAGCTGACAGGGATCCAGTTAGCTGAGATGTGCCAAGACAAAGGATTACTGCATGCCAACCTGACTAAAGCAGAAATGATTGCAGCCTTAATCACAGCTGCATCACAGACCAGCAAACAGGAGCACAAGCAAACTGGCCTTGGGGAGGCACAACTCTTAGAAAATGGACAGTCCAACTTTGCCTCAGAGGACTTAAAAATCTGTCTGGAGTTAAAGAGGCTTAAACTGGAGGACAAATGGTTAGAACTAGAATTAGCAGAAAGACTGCAGCATTTGAAGGCTGAAGAAAAGGCTGGCATTAGAAACAGCAATTAGACTGAGATATCCGGAAGCTAAAGAAAATGAGAGGCAGAGGCAACATGAAAAGGAGATGCTGACTCTTTACTGGGGTCATGGAGGTAATGGAGACATGAGTAACTGAACCCCAGAAACAACAAAGGTCAGTACATTTCTCTCACAATTTACAGAGGGTGTTAAATTTGGTAGTTTTTTTCATATGTTTGAAAGTGTATGTAAACAGTATAACTACAGGGTAAAGCTGTAACTGCTATTTCTAAATTGCCTGATATTGATTGCTTAAATGATAATACTGTTTAAAATTGTTTATTAGTGTATTGTAAGTTAATACCTGAAGTTTATCGAAAAATGTTTTGCAAGCACAGACGGAAGGCAGATGAAAGTGTGTGTGAATATATTGCTGAGTTAAGCACTTATTTTCATAGTTGAGTGATTGGGTGTTAGGTCAACACATCTGAAGGGCTGGCAGAATTTTTGGTGAGGGAACAAGCCCTTAGCACTTTGCCTGAGGACATGCAAACCTGATTAGCAGATAAAATGTAATACCGCAATGAGTTGGGGAAAAAGGAAGACCTATACCTAGCATGCAGGGCATCACTGCACTGGAAAGTAGTACCCAGTGCTGCATATGGGTCTAAGGGAACCCATGGTGGGTAGCCTAAACCGGCCCAACACAGTCTGCAAGTAACAGGGGAAGCCACTTGTTTAGGTATATGGCCAGGATCCAGGGTTAAATGTTTTAAAGACAACCAGTGAGGCCATGTAGCATATAGAGATCCATGGAGTCAATGTGGGGAACAAAACATAGGAGAGACAGTGAGTGGGAATGACAGAATGCCAGTGGTAAGTTGTTTGCAGACAACAAGATTACCAAATGACCACATGAGGTTATATCCTATCTTAGTAGACAGGAAACAGGCTGCTGCTAAGAGAGAGACACAATCTCTGACCTAACCACTGTGAAGCCTGCAATGGTTAAAGAGGAGTACTACTTGCTTGGGCAGTCTACTCCAGTCAGAGCTTTAGGAGGGGCCCTATTCCAAATATCTTTGGCTAGGGTTCACTGTGACTGTGAGGGTGGAAAATGAAGCAAGCAAGTAGGTGTGTTTGAGGACAGCCCTGCAGATGTCCTGATGGGGGGGGTTTGTTGATGCAGTACCTTGTGTACACGCAGTCACACACAGTCAGGCTTTGAGACAAGCACGTGGGTCTGGTAGCCTGGGGGGGGGGCAGATAGACTGCACACCTGAAGGCAGGGCTGGGGAGGTGGCTACTTCAGGGAGGTTGCTTCCCTGTAGCAGTAAGACTGAAGGTGAGCCACAGCTGCTAGTGGGTACTGATGTTCCCTTGGACAGAGTGACTGCAAAGCAGAAGTGAGTAGTAGTACCCAGGCTGACAGTGAGGCACAGCTGCCAGAAAATACCGGACTTCCTGTGGAAGGGGAGCTGGGAAGGGTTACCAAGAGAGAGATGAGGACAGATTCAGCTCTTGGACCCTACATTACAAGGCCTGAGGGAGGTAACCAGTGAGGCACCTAATTGTCAAAGAAAAGGGGAATCTGTATATTGGGATAGAGGGTTACTGTACAGAGAGTTGACCCCTGAGTGAGAGCTAGAGGGTGAGAGAATACAGCAGATGGTAGTCTCCAGAGCCTACCATCTGGCACTTCTAGCTATAGCCCCTGACATTCCCTTTGCAGATCATATGGGCATAAAGTGTACAAAGAGACATATTAAGCAAAACTTTTGTTGGCCTGGGGTTTCCAGGAATGTAACAGGTAACTGCAGGAACTGTGAGCAGTGCCAAAAGGTAGGCAAGGCACGAGACATGGTCAGAGCTCCTTTGATGCCTTTGTCTGTGACTGAGGAGCCATTTCACAGGGTAGCTATGGATATTGTGGGGCCTCTGAGTATCCCAAGTTCCACAGGGAAGACTTGTATCCTAGTGGTAGTAGATTATGCTACCAGATTACCCTGAGGCAGTGGCTCTGTCCTCCATCAAAGCAGAAAAGGTGGAAAATGCTTTGTTTGAGATTTTCAGCAGGGTAGGTTTCCCAAATGAAATACTGACTGACAGAGGTGCCAATTTCATGTCAGACCTGCTAGCTTGTCTACAAAAGTCCTGTGGGGTGAAACACCTAAAGGCCACCCCCTACCACCCTCAGACTAATGGTCTGGTGGAGTGGTTAAACTCTACACTAAAGACCATGCTACAGGCATTTGCAGGCCAGTTTAAGAGGGAGTTTGACAAATATTTGCCCCATGTGTTGTTTGCTTACCGATACATGCCCCAGGAATCCACAGCTTTTTCACTGAGTTGCTGTATGGGCGTAGGGTGAGTGGACCTGTAGATTTGATTCATGATGAGTAAGACGGTAAGTGTGAATCCAACAAGGAGTCTGTTGTGGCATATGTCCTACATCTCAGGGCAATGCTCAGGGATCTTATGGGTTTGGCCCAGGAAAACCTGGCAGAAGCCCAACAGCAGAAAAAGGTATGGTATGAGAGGAATGCTCGAGCTAGACAGCATGCTGTAGAACAGCAGGTTATGGCTCTCTTTCCTGTCAGACACAAGAAAGCTGCAGGCAGCTTGTGAGGGACCCTTCAAGATTGTAAGGAAGGTCGGTGATGTTAACTACATGGTAGAACTGCTAGGCAGGGGCACAAACTGTACCATGTTAACACCATGAAACCTTACCATGATAGGGAGGCCCTTGTGTTAAGTATTTGCAGTAGAAGGCTGAGGATTATGACAGGGATCTATGGCTACAGGGACCCAGCCAGAAAAATCCCAAATTACTGCAGTAGAGCCTAGGATTGCAGGCATATGATATGATAGTGTAGCACTGTAATGGGGCCAGCAATGCAAAGGCAGCTGGAATCTCAAGACAAGGAATTGGGTAACGTATTCCCAGATAGGCATATCCCTCTCAAGCAATGTTTCTCAACTGTCACTTGAAAAACTAGTTTGCTTCTTTGAGGGGGGAAGAAGTGTGACAAAAGGAGATACTGCCAGCCCAACTAGCTGGAATTTTGTAAATAATTATATGTCATTTGTGACTATCAACATGCTTTATATAGATGTGTGACAAGCGAAGATACTGCCAGAACAGTTGTCTGGAATTTTGTAAATAATCATATGTCATTTGTGAATATCAACATGATCTACATATGATGCTTGTGTTACAAATGTATTAGAACTGTATGTCATGTGTATATCAAATTGTTTGTACAGACATGTGTTACAAAAGGTACTTTGTAAAGTACTGAGTTTAAAGATGTATCCACAGTGTGCCCTGCTGGAAGAGAACAGAAATTTACATACACTACTGTAACTGTTTAAACATATATATTTTAACAGTAGAAACTGGAACACATGAGGTCACTCTCAGTCTAGCAAATTTCAGAAAAAATAGCTGAAATTAAATTGCTTTATGGCAGCAATGAGATAAAATGTCTGTGCTGAGAAGCTTTCTGTATTGTCTTGGAAATGTTTTGTTTTATAACTTCCAGCATTTGCCAAAGATCTGAGGAAAGGCATTGTCTATATATTTTTACAGGTAGATGCTAAATGCTACCAGCTGCCATCAATGGTTGTTTTGGCCTGGGAATTAGAAGTCAGATGACAAGAAATGATGTCATTCTCCAAGCTATCCCAGTAGTAATATTAGAGATATTCATTTGAGAACTCTCTGACAGAGAGACAGCATTCTGTATTCTGTCTTGGACCTGACAACATCAAGATCCACTCATCACATCTGCCTTTCTCTGTAAGCAAGTTAAGTAGGGTATAGTAATTCTCTTAGATATAGTCAGGAATATAGCAAAGCTTAGCTTAGATATTTTTCTTTATTTATTTGAGACTGTCCTGTAATGTTGTTTAAAATATTTCATGTGATTTTGAACTCTGTTGTCACTATAGATATATATTTAGTATTTTCTTTTTTATTATTTATTATTAAATATATTTAAACATTTCATTGTGGTTGATATGTCTAGAGATATGTAAGTTCTGAGAGTACTAGCATATTTATTTGCTGACAGTGTGGGCCACTCCTAATAGCCTTGCTCTTGATCAAGCTACCATTTGTATTGATAGTAAGATTTGACACCCTTTGCTAATGGCCTTAAAGTATCTTATAAGGAGTTTCCTGGTGGCAGTGATGACTACATTATGGTTTGGGAAAAAGAAGGCTTAGCTTGTAAACCTGGGGCAGCCTTTTCAAGGGGTGTGTGTGTGTGTGTGTGTGTGTGTGGGGGGGTGTTTGTGTGTAAATCAAACCTCAAAGAGTGTGCATCAGCTACTTGGGCAGGGACACGAAGCACTGTTTGGACACAGAGTATGCTGGAGGTCTTGGCATAGCCACTCAGCTGAGATCTCAACTCTACAGCTGTGCCTGTGGGGATCTGGAGCAAGAGGGAGAAACCAGCCCCAGACTGACTGCATTCTCTGTGTGCTCTTAAGGAAAACTGCACTTAATGCAGAGTCACATCTGGTAATACTCTGTGTGTGTACCTTGTCATCCTCCCAGAGTACGTCCCCCACTGGTGTCAGTGGTGAGGATTGAGAGTCCTTGATTACTAGACCAGTGATGGCGTACAATTTGAGCTCAATCAACCTTCCATTTGCTAATGGTATGAAATAAGAATTCATAAGCCCTTCAAGATCTGCATTAAGGCCATAAATGTTGCCAAGTATTAACTGGATCGGTACTCATTCTCAATTTTAAAACTAGCCACCTTCCCTCTGTATCCCTCTTTTCCTGTATTACTGAGCATTGTAAGTGGTGATGTACCAAAGTTATCACTCCTCTTTTCGTAGACTTTGCACTACTGGTTCTGACCCAGTTTTTCCATAACTTTACAAGTCTTTCCTCCCTCCCCACCATCCTCACCCCCCTGCTTCACTTTGGTAACCTGGAAAACAACAATGCCCACCTTAACCATAACCAGTCTATCAGTAATAGTTCTTCTTTTAGGTGGTGTGCCCATTCCTCTAAGATAAAAAAAAATCGATTTTTAACATTTGTTGTAGCATAAACAGGCTTACCTTGCTAAATTCCACACTGAGACTACATTAGTTGATGCTTCATTTATTTATTATTTATTATTTATTTTTATTTTATTTTATTTCAGTTTGATTACCGGGGGGTCCACTGGCATTGGTAGCCCATTTTCAGTGGAGGCCCGGGGAGAAAAGCTCCAAAAGCAAGGAATTTCAGCAATTCAAATATTATGTTTACTAAAATGAAATCAATTAACATGGAAAGTTAATGGGTAGTCTGAATAACTAAATCAAAAGTCATCAAAAGTAAAGCAAAGGATTCCGGAGTCACTTTTTCAATTGATGATGAAACTGTAACAAAAGTTCAAGTAGGCAAAAGGAATCCACACAGCTATATTTATATTTTTTGCACAATGTCAGGTAACCAAACAAAATTATCCAGAGTTATTATTACAATAATACCAAATAAAGAAATAGCAGACAAATAGCTGATTTTCCAAAACGTAAATCTGTACATGGGCTAGAACTCCAAGCAGAAAAAAAAAAATGCTTCTCTCCTATCCCCAACCCTATGCGAATAAATAGAACTGTAATACAATTTATTAAGGTTAGGTTGGAAAAACCCAGGACATTACTATATGCTGCACATTTACTTACTAGGTGTGTACCAATAACCCCAGAGGGGTGAACATCTTGTCATTTAACAGAAAAAGAAGTTCCACACCCTATTTAATATTACTCCTGGAGACCTACTAAAATGTTCTACCCAATGAATGTCAAATAAGATAGAAATGATATCTCACTTATGTAAAAAAAAAAAAAAAAAAAAAAGAACACTCAACTGCTGTCAAGGGAATTGTCCCATTCTTAGCAGCATTGCTAGATTCCACTGTTGACTGCTCCATTTGTGAGCCTTCCAGCAGGTGTGGGTCAGTGTTATAAAAATCATAGGTTTCGTCTGAATCTTTACCTAATGGCTCAATTCTGTTCAGGGTGTAGAGTTTAAGGCTGATTCACATTGCCCCTTCTTTCTGCTCCAGTGAGGCAATCAATGATGTTGGGTGTCTTCAGAGTCTATTCCTTTCTTTTTTTTTTTTTTTACCAAGCATGATACTGAAAGGGAATAAACAGCATGGCTTTCCTATGTCTTATGTTCCACAGTCCTAACCTTTTTAAAATAGGGAGTGCTACTGGTTCCTTTATTCAGCTCAT
>NC_056750.1:757902787-757918266 GCF_019279795.1 Protopterus annectens | reverse complement strand
TGGGGAGTGAAAACAGTCCACTACCCCCCATATAGCCTTATATTTCTTCTATCATTTAGGAAACTGCTGATTTGGCATAGTGGTATGTTGCTCTGAGTATAGTGCATAGGTTCCTAGGTTCAAGTCTTGCCAGTGACATGCATGGTGGTAACAACAGTTTATTCTAGCAAGTTTCCAAAATTCTACAAGCAATTTTTAAAATGTGTTCCTGGTTTTTAACCTTTTGCACCCCCCCAAAAAAAAACTAAACTTGAAAATAAGTGTAAGAAGCTGTGCCTATGGCTTACAATACTGTCATTCTATTTATAGTGTGGGTGTGGAACTAGACTTTTATGATGGAAATGTTCTGAATTGGACAGTTTTGTCATTATTGGTTCTTGCATTTTGTTTCATTGCCTACAGTACAGCCTACTGGAAAAATGTTCAAACAATAAATTTAAAATGCGCCCTAACAAGTGTGTTGTATTATACATATTATACAAGGAATATAACTTAAAGTCAGGAAGGTGCATCAAAGAAAAGAAAATAAAAGAACACACATATGTTTCTTGTTTTGTGTGCAAGGGGCCGATGATTTGCCAAGTCTATTTTCATTGAGACAGTATTGCTTTGTTTAGCAGATATCAAAATAAAATCCAAATAATTATTGTAGCAGTAAAGCAGTATGCACACATTAGTGTTTATGGTAAATGAGGCAAAATCCCCAGGTATTGGGACATTGGAATGGCTGCAGGAGGTCAGTGGTGCCATATTTTGGTTGTCTGTTCTTCAGTTTGCATTAGAAAGTTGATATCCCACAATTCCATTGGGGTGGGCGGGTTACGTAATTATGTATAGAAATTAGATGTTAATCAGCGTACAGATTTGTACCTATTTTTCATGGGCCTTGTCAAGATTTTTGATGTTTTCCAGGATGGCAGGTATGAGGCAAACAGCATGCAATGGATATTTTTGAATAATTGGAAAAATGTTTTGTAAGTCATTTATGTTCATATGTGTTTATGTATTTTTTTTAAATAATAACACAAACAAAATGGACAGCATAGAGATTAAAATAGAAAAGATGTGGATGGTTAAATGGGGGGTGCAATGGCATAAAAAAGTAACATTGCAACCATTTAATGCTACTTTATTGTTTGGAATACTGAAAACCTCAGTCCCTGCTTTCATGAAATGATATTCTCTATAATAAATACAACTTCCTATGGTTACAGCTATTATGACCATTGCTAGCAATGAAGGATGTATATAAATTCACCAACCTCACATAATTATTTCACAGATTGTAAGTTTGTAGGCCACTATTACACCTCACCTACAGCCATAAATCAGAGTCACAAATAATACTTCAAATGCAACAACTAACTTCTCTACAATAATATCTTGCTGTGTTTACATGGCAATCATTTAAAAGTTATTTGCTACACTACAATTTGTGACCAACCTTTTCAGTGTAAAATTGTTATCATACACATTATGGCTAGAGAGGGAAGTTACATGCTATTACCATGATGTGGGCCAATCCTATCCTTGAGTCAGTACAGTCTTTTGTATGTTATGATGTCTCATTGTTACTTATGCATCTCCTTAGTTGTAATTGTGTACAAATGGTTTCTCCCTATCTTCAGAAATTGAAATAAAATTGCCCTGGCTCTTTAATATTGTGATATGGGATGTATCTTTCTAATGAAAAGAGTGGCCAACCTATGCATGTTCGAGTATTCGGCTTTTGAGCATGAAAAGCAGTCCCACAGAATTCTGCCTTTTAATCAGTATCATGGTGCATGGCACCTTCTTTCAGCCAGCATTGTCATCCACTGCTGCTCGTTCCTACTACTTTCACTCCTCATTTGCCTTAGCTGCACCTGCCTGCGGTGCTAGGAACTACAGTTTCTGGCCACTACCAACGACAAAGTACAGTTGTGTACACTTACCATAAATGTAGATGTTCGAGTGTATTCAATGTTGCAGTCATTACATTTGGGGTAATCTGCTGGCAGGTTGCCCTCAGTCAGCTTGATTAGCAAAGTATTGGGTCCTGCGTCAGTTGCTGTCCCTTCTTCTATAACGTCAGGTCATCAGGGGTATAAAACATGCAGCCAATACATCAGTTTTTCTTGCCCCACATGTCAGGTGCCCCAAAATGGGGAGCAAAATATATAGATATATATATAATTAAAACCACAAGAAATATACCTCCAAACACAAGCAAATACACCAAAAAGGCTTTTAAGCATAGTAAAAAAAAGTAGAGGAAAAGTAAGAGAAAAAGGAGGAGACTGGAGGGAGGGTAACCAAGACTGCAACAGTGAATGCACTCGGACATCTACATTTATGGTAAGTGTACACAACTGTACTATGTTCTTCATGTTTCACTGTTGCAGTCATTACATTTGGGTAGATTCCCAAAGCTATGGTTGGGAGGATGGATTTATACAGCATTAGGACCAGCTATTAGGCCCTGCAGGACAGCAGTGGCAAAGCCAGCTCTAGATTTAGAGAAGAAAGGCAAATGGTAATGTTTGGTGAACCAAAGAGACGGTCCTGTTTTAAAGGAGCATCCAACAACTTTGCTTTAACATGATCAGGCAGCGTTTGCTCTTTGAGCCAAGCATGCCTTCTTAGCACAGACCCAGTTACAGCAGCCCTGCAAGAGGCCTCAAAAGAATCAAAACCACATTGTAAAGTATGTTTTCCAACTTGTTCAGCTGAATGCAATAAATCCTGTAAATCCTTATTTTCCACACAGTCAGCAATTAACATAATTTTCTGTTTAAACCAACCCATAATATGCTGTTGGTATTTAAGCATATGAAATTGACAGTTTAAAGCTCTGATTGCCAAGGTTGCAGAAGTGAAAACCTTCTTCCCCATCTATCCAGCGCCCTGGAATCTCTATCTGAAAGGGTAGGAATTTTAGCAGTAGAGGCCTTAATGCCCTTGGGACCCTGAGAAATGGTTTCAGGATCTGCAATAGAATTCTTGAAAAGGAATTTGTCAGAATCAGGATCCCTGTAGTATCTGTCTGGCTTTCAAGAAGCTGGAGGCAGAGAATCAGGAGCCATACTAGCTTCTGAAAAAAACATAATCAACAATGTCTAGAACAGGAGGCATCGCCAAAGACCTATGCTGAGGAAGAAGAAGAAAATCCCTAAGTCTCTTTTTAAATTCAGAGAAATCCTGACTTTCCCATTGTAAATGTTCCCTTAAGGTATGTAAAGTTTCTCCAAAAGCTAAATCCACAGGGGAGAAGCAGAAGGAGTGGAATCTTCTGCATCAGAGTCCTCATAAGTAGGTATAGACAAATCCTGTTCATTAGAAGAATCAGAAGAAATAGAATCCTGTTCAGAAGTTTCATAATCAATGTCTTGTGTAAGCCTCTTGGAAGAAGGAGGTTGACTACCCTGATCAGAGTTATTAAACCTTCAGCCATTTTGATCATTTGTTTTTCAGACATAGGGACCTACACATGTGGCCGGGTGTCAGTTTGGTACATTTTGGCCTTAGTTTTGAATATGGCATCGGTCTAATATACAAATCTGTAGGCCTGAAAACACCCTCAGAAGTCAGTGCCTGCACAGCGGCTCCGGACCCATCTAAGGTAGGGTCATCCGCGTGTTCCATAATTGAAGCATTTCGAGACTTTGAATGGGTCTCAGTAGAGGCCTACGAATAAAAAGTAGCAGGTATCAGGGGCTACAAAAGTGCCTCACTGAGTAGCGGCGAACTGGCGACTGGCTTAGGAGAAGCATTGTCATCAGTTGTGGACCTTGACGGCCTGTCTCTTTCTTTTCTTTGCATTTTTTAGGTATTCTGGTAGTCGGATTGCTAACCGATGACATTTCTGGATAATTAAATCGTAAGCCAAAATATTTTGAAGCAAAAATATACCGGCGTTTAATAGTGTGTTGATTAAATTTAGCACAAAACTGACAGCAAGGTATGTTATGATCAGGGCCTAGGCAAGGAATACAGTACAAATGAAAATCCTTATGAGGTATTTGCTTCCCACAAGTAATATAATTATTAACTTTTACTGACATCGGTAAGGAGCAAGAAAAGTTTCCCCAAAGGAGTACTTAGCTTTTAGTTGAAGACTTCAGTTCTGAAACTCGAAAACGAAAATTTCAGGAGTCGGCCAACCGGCACTTGCGAACTGCTTCTGCTTCGGGCACCGCATGGCAAGAAAGACTGATGTAATGGCATTGGCTGCATGTTTTATACCCTGATGACCTGACAACATGGACGAAGGGACAGCAACTGACGCAGGACCCAAGACTTTGTTAATCAGGCCGACTGAGGGCAACTTGCCAGCAGATTACCACAAATGTAATGACTGCAACAGTGAAACACGAAGAACATCCTCCTGTATCTGTTTTCTCATTATTGCTTTATGTAACATGTCACAATCTTCTAGAATTTTGGTCCAAATGACATTATCACTCTTCAGGGTTGTGCCAGATGTATTCATAAAGTGGAATTATGCCTTCAGCAGCCAAGGCGCATTCTGTAGGATATTTCTGGTTTGTGAGTTGGCATGGTTGTGACTGTTGAGTTATCCGCATTTCTCACTGACATCATGAGCCAAGGGTTAAAGGAATATATGGCACCCTCACTTGATGCTCTCTGGGAAATTACCCCTGGCAAACAGTTGCTAAAGGTCACGGGTCTATATTATAAGTTTGAAGTTTGAAAACTTCAAATCTCATATGATCAAAATCATATGAGTGAAGTTTTCAAGCATCAAATGTTACAACGGAGATCACCATAGGGAATATTTTGCTTCAATATAGTGCGATCTCGGAGTTGGTATATTTAAGTATCGGGGGTGTGGGGGTGCAGGGAGCTTGCCCCGCTACATAGAGTGCTCAGGTAGGTTTTCTATTTTTAGTTTGTTTATATTTTATGTTCGATGTTTGAAAAATTTGCTCATATGGAGTCATTCATATGAGATTCTAAGTTTTCAGATTTTGAACATATAATATAGATCCAAGGTCACATGAGAGCCATAGGTGGGGGTGCTGAAAAATTGCTGGCTATCCTGTGCACACAATGTAGATGATAACCTGTGCATTACTCACCACCTGACAGTTGATAAATTGACAGTTTTTGTGATTCATGTACCTACTTCCCAGTTCAGCAGGTGCTATCTTTATTTCAGTGTGGCTATAGGCTATGGTTCCCAATACCTCCAGGCAATGGCCCATATGTAAAATATGCTTTATGATTCAATTCCCCAAGGAACATCAACTGAAATAAAGATCTTACTCTGGGATTTCATCTTAGAGTCTGACATGATGTTTAATCAGCAGCCTGTGCTGATGAAATTGAGAAAACAGTAATGTTTCTTACAAAACAAGCTTAAACAGTATAGTGCTCTACACTACTACTGCTTCTATAGTAGGTGGAGACTTTGGGATACCACCTGACTGGAGGTAAGGCTGCTCCTCACCTGAGGAGTGAAGCAGAATGCTTATTGGTTTAGAAGCCTACAAACATTTGATATATTAAGGTCAGCTGGTAGAGGCATACTTTGAGTGAATAAAAGTGTGCTTGATTTTTTTCTACTATAATCCCAAGCTAAGTAAGTAGTTTATGTCTTGTGTTTTAGTTTGTTAGAATTTCTGCCTTTCTTTTCTAGGCTCTGAATAAAGTATTGTGTGTGAAGATAAGTTAACTTATACCACCGTTAAGAAATTTTGCTGTTTTATGCTTTGCTTTCTGTTTGGATTTATTTGGCTTTTGATAACTCTTCATAGCTTTGAGTTTCTTTCCCAGTTTTAAAGAGTAACTAGCTTTTCAGAAGTTTATTTGCTGTTGGGTGTTTGTGGAATGTTAAATTCTCTCATTTCCATTTATAAGTTTTTCTTCTGAAATATGCATTTCTTTTCTTCTCTTAAAATGTGTATTTTCCTTTCTGAATGGTATGGGACCTTCAAAGATGATGATCTTGGCAACCATGCTAACAGGTAATATGCTCTGAAAACTCAATTCTAAGATGTTATCTGAAACCTGTGCATGACATGTTTTTAACTGAGAAAGAAATATGAATAAGTTTACTTGGAGTATGCAAGATTCCTTTAAAGATAGGTTATCATGGGAATTTGAATTGCCAAGATGTTGCTACTGCCTATAGGTAGTGTGAGTGTATGTATTCTGCAATAGTTGGTGCCCTGACGAGAGAAGATTTTGATAGCTTTTATCCATGTCCTACTAGGGCAGGAGGCTCTAGCTCCTACTCATGACCTTAAGTATAAGAATAGCATGAAATTTCACTGGTAGTTACTTCATCTTTACCATATGCCCTAAAAACTGACTGTGCTTTCTAAAAGAATGCAGCAGATGCTTTCCTGTACTTTAGAAGGCAGCTTTGCCAATTATTCTCTTGAATAAATCTCTTGATGCAAGTGCCCGATTACAAATGTTCAACATTAATGTAGTAAAAAATCATGGTTTCTCTACTGCTCTTCATGAAGGGTGTTCATATTGTGCAAGAGTGTGTTTGTGTGCAAGTGACGTGCCAACTAAGTTAGGGCTAAAAAGTGAGCCATGCCCTGGTTTTAAATTTCTTAGAGTGCATGTGGCTTCAACTTCTGTTAAGTCACTTGTACAAAGGTATTGATTAACAAATAATACCACAAGTAGAGGACATTTTATACATTGTCTCCTTTTTCATTCCCTAGGCTGTTTTAGCAGCACACTATGGCTGATGTAAAAACTATAGGAATGATTGTGGACAGAGTGCATACTGTTTCCTGCTACCCCCTCAGGACAGATGGCCACTCCTCATGATGAAAGTCATGGAAGAGCAGTGTTGCAGTGTGTGACAGCATTTGCACACAGTCCTAGTCTAACTGCAGAGACATCAGGACTCAAACTGAATCACAAATCCCCTGGACACAAATCAATGAACATTTAATTGGCCATGTATTGTAAAATAACATCCATACAAAAGCGTATATAAGGAAAATGTACACTAAAGAAAATCATGGATGCAAGCCATACATTCTTACTCTGTCTTGAACTCAACTGTGTATAAACTAGACAAAATGCCACACAGTGAAGCACTGTGAATATATCAACAGCACCACAAACATGACAGCCAATATACAGTTTTTGAACTATGAAACAGCTCCAGTAACTTTGATATGGTGATTCAGTGTAATTAACTAGAGTATACCTTAGTCATTGTGAATGTTTATGATGGTGCTGAAGTGAGGGTTGCCCACCTCATAGCCTTTTCTGGCTAGTGGTGAGCCACATGGTGTCATAGGACCATTTAATGATCTTTCTAGCTTAAGGAATACATATAGAGCTGCCCTGTTACCTTCATTCATAACCTTTTTTTCTTTCTCTCAACTTTCCCTTTTTGCTGCTAGTAATGGCCTGAAGGCCAGTTTATTTTAAAAGCTGGAGGACATTTGTCCTGTCTCAGTCTCAGCCCTGCTTCTCCGGACGGGGGTTTTCTTCCCTTCCCCTGAAGGGGAAGCAGGGTTGACACTGAGGCCAAGGTCTGCGACTGGAGGGTAGACCTTGACACTTTTGATTCGTCTTTTTAGGCGATTTTGGTTAACTTTGCCAGTACCCCCTAATAGGAGGTTCTGGTGGTTTGTATGCATCTTTCCACTACACTCTCTGTATTTGTTTTCCCTCACCATTCTAACATTTTGTGGTGGCCTACTTGGAAGAAAGGCAGATAATGCAATTGCCTGCATTGTACTAAATTGCCTAGAGGTAAAATCATTGTACCCCACTGGTTACTAGCAGGGAAATAACAAGTGTGTTCTAACATTACTTTTTAATTTCTCCAAGTGTTTTGCTTTCTAATACCATGACGGGACTGGACCCTATTCGTAAGTCAAAGTTCATGAAATTAGTATTCTTTAAATCTTTATTAGCCAGATGTGCACTTTGCAGCACCCACATTGTGCCCAGTAATGACTCCTGCATATCGGTAACAAAGTACGATTGTAAATTCTTTTTTTATAAGACTTGTTGCTCCTACTACTATTAGAATTGTTTGGGTATCCTTCTTCCACATTGTCCTCATTTCTGCCTGCAAATCCTGGTATTTTATGACTTTGTGTCTCTCTGTAGATAAGATGTTGTAGTCACCGTGTGTAGTAATTTCATTGATCAGTGTTACTTTTCAAGGACTACTATATCTGGTTTACTCATATCTATTTTATGAACTGATGGCAATGAGTGATCCCATGTGATTTAAACTTCATCATTTTCGATAATGCTTTGCGGCTCATGTTTCCAGTGTTTTCATTACTTCATTAGCATAATGTTTGCACAATCCCCAATGCAACAGTTTTGCCACATTATTATGCCTTTCAGTATACAGTCCTTCTGCCATTAGTATATCACAACCAGCAAAAACATGTGTGACTGTTTCCAATTCTGATTTACAAAACCTACATTTGTCAGTTTCTTCTACATGTTCAGTGGACTTTGTAAACCAGGTGTACGGAGTCCACTATATAGTGCCACCAATTTTAACCTTTTGGTTTAAATTCACCTCTCCTTTAACCATTCCTGCATTCAATCTTGATTTAACATGAGGTTGTTTCAATTGTTTTCTGTACTTGCGATTATATTTATGCATTTTTCACATTTCTTGCTTCTCCTCTGTTCCTTCACCTTATACTTTTGTTTTTGGCACATTCAGTTTCTGCCTGATTTTTATCTACTTCTGGCTTGATTTGAATTCCTGCTTGATGCCGATATGTTTCCGCTAAAGTAAGCAGGGACATCATCTTAGAGCAGATGTATTCTCCGAATGTTTCAAATCTTTCACTACATTTGTAATTATTTATTTAACATTTCTTTACTGGGAATGTCCGACTGGGAAGTACCCATTTTCAGCAGAGGCCTGGGGAGAAAAGCTCCACATAGAGAAAAAAAATACGTGCAAGAATAGTTTGACAGCCTTATAGAAATTGTATTATGAACAAAAGATATTTACAAATCACATCAGGTAAAGCTTCACACAGTGAGAACAATACATTCAAAAGAAATAGTTGATATGGTAATAGTAATCCTAGACACAGTTTGACAATAAAATACATATTTTTAGTAACAGGAACAAAACTGACTATAATTCATCTCTGCATAGATGTTAGATGACTAGTACATGAAAAAGACCCAGTGCTTATCCAGGTTGGGACAGTTTGGGAGAGCATTACAGTAGATTTTAGTACAGATGGTGTTCAGGTGGCTAGGATGCATCTTATGCAGATAAATTACAGGTGAAAATATTATATAGTGGGAGATGGCTAATCTAAGAAGGGTTTATAAGAGAAGGAAAATGGTGTTGGGGAAGAAGTGATTTTGTTCATGGTTAGCCAGAGGTGTTAAATAGTACCATATATTGGTAAAATAATTGTTTAGTAGTTTTTTCAATTGTGTTTGCTTGACAGTGGTTTTAATGGTGTGAGGTAGTGAGTTCCAGGCTTTGGCTACATAGGAGGAGTACTGAGTCACCAGCAGTGCCTGCTGTTTTTATGACTTGTAATAATTCTTTATTTGTAGAGCAAAGTGAATGTTGGCTATTGTAGGGATGAAGTATATCAAAAAGACCAGAAGTTTTCTTGGGCAGATAGAGTAGCTTGTGGGTCATAGTGAGCCGAGTACTTGTGGTACTTCTAGCCAGGAGAGTGTCTTAAGATTAATGCAATGGTGGGTCTTGTAGGGAGATCAATGTAGCAAAGCTTGCACTTTTGTTATAGCTTGATTCTATTTTTTCTGACCTTTTTAGGTTTGTGATAATTGGTGAAGCATGGAGGAGAGCTGATAATAGGTGGGTCCTTGTGATAGCTTCTCTGGAACTGTCTGTTAGAATTTTATTTTTGTAAAGGCTTCCCATGTTTTTGTGAACTTTTTAATTTTCGATATATGTAAGTCAGATCTCAACCTGTTGGCAATTATAATGCCTAGTAGATTGGTTTGTGATTCAGGACTGATTTTTGTATTCTCCTTAGCTAATAGAGGCTGGGCGTAGTTCCGAGGGTCGGAAGGTTATATGTCTTATTGGGGTTAAGTATTAGCTGTGTGTTAGATAACCATGATTCGATTTTGGTGAAATGCTTTTGGGTCACATTTTGAAGCTATTTGGGTCTTGTGAGGTTAAGCAGATATGTATGTAGTCCCACAATTGCAGATCTATACAAGTAATCAATTTTGAGGAGGCTCATATTTCCTTCAGAACAGGGAATATATAGTTATGATATGCAAGGATTTATAAAAATCCTTTGAGCATGAATCATCTTTCTTTTCCTGTCCAACCTATGCAGCACCTTTTGGGGCCAGTTAATCACTCCAAACCTGTATGTTAGGACAGGAAGAGCAAACAAGTTTATAGCTTGGACTATAGATTGCAAGTTTTATTTACATTTGCTAATGGTTTATTGCTGATCCTTCATCGATTCCCAAATCTTTATACATTCACTTGCTCAAGTTCTTCTATATCACATTTCTGTTTTAACTAATGTTTTCTTGGTACTGCAGCTTTCCTGCTTTAAAGGTTGTTTTTGCACATTTATCAAGATCAAATGACATATCAGCTGAAAACATTTTGACCACTTGCACTTGTGCTTTCAGTTCCTCATCTGATGGAACTATACTGTCTTAAATCATATAGAAAAAATATGAGAAGTCTTTAAACTTTGTTTTTCTGGGAGCCAAATTGAAGACTGCTCAATGGGTTAAGGGCAAGACAAAATAACTGTGGTGACAGAGTCACCCTGGAGTATCCCATTTTAATTTTTATCCCTGGAATAATTGCCCTTTATCACTGCTTAACTGCAAAGTGGTTTGACACTGTTTTATGGTTGCTGTACTTTAATTGTTCAGTGTAGGGTATAGATTTTACATTTTTAAGCACTCCTTTATCCATGAATGTGGGACACTGTCAAATGTGTTTTTTGTGGTGTACCCATGCCATAAATAGAGAACTCTAAAGAGGAAGAATCTATGATGCCTTAATGAAATGATCCTTTGTTCCATATAATGCTCTTTTATTACCCTTTTGTTGTATTGCCATGATTGAGTTTTCTTCTAAATTACAAAACTGTTGACATCAATTCCAGTGCATCATTCATATGCTTTGGAAGGCAAGTTATTGGTTTATGGTTTTCAGAAAAGCTTGCAGGTTCACTCCTAATTTTTCCTGTTATGTTAAAGTATTTTTCCTGTTAACCGGGCTGGTGTCTGTTTGGGGTGTGCATATAAATAGTTCTTACTCATGGCTAAATCTTCATGAAATGATGGTAATAATTTCAGCCAGAAGTTAGGTACTGCATCTGGGCCTGGGGGTTTCCAATTAGGAGCTTTTCTTAACTTCTCCAGCTGTTACTTCATCCAATTTCATATCCTGTACATTTGAACTTCAATCCATTTAGCATCTTATGTTCCACAAGATCTATCTATTTCTTCACTTTTTGGTGGTGGTTCATTACTTTTTGCGTTGTTTCCCAATTCTCTATAAAACTTTTTTTTTTTTTTGGGGTCATGAATAAATTCCTTATTTTGTACTTTTCCTTTATCTACGTATCTTCTAAGTTTTTCTGCCTATGCTGGTATTTTTATTCATTATTTTTGGGTGGTGCAGTGGTTAACATCTCCAAACAGCAAGAGGTTCATCGGTTTGATTCTTGGCTGGGGACTTCTCTGTGTGGAATCTGCATGTCCTCCCTTTGTCCACGTGGGATTTCTCCAGGTACTCCAGTTTCCTCCCACATTCCAAAGGCACACATCTGGAGCATTTCCCCCTGGTCCTCTACTGAAAACAACCTCTGTCCTTATTGGACTTTCCTGGTCAACAAATGTTAAATAAAGAAATTTGTGATAGTGAACAATAGATGCTGATCTGTTTTATACTTTGCATTGCTTTTATCACATCTTTCTTAATATTTTTGTTCTGTTCCCTCTTCTAATGCTGACACTTGCCTTAATTTCTTCATACTCCAAGTATGAACAATTTTATGTCCTCTTAGATTTTGTGAACATCACCTCTCTTATGCTTGAACTGTACAAAAACTGGATGAGGGATGATCCAACTAGAATCACCAACCGGGAGCACACTTAATTTGGGCAAGAATGGAATAGCTGCATAGATCCCTATTTTTGACTGCTGCAAGATTTGAAGAGCTTCTGTATTAAAATGACTGAGAGGACTATTACATTTCACTTGCCTGCTCTGTCTAGCTGTGCTAATTGGTTGCAGAGGTGGGCGTAGATAGCCTGCTTAACCTTTGTTCTTGTACTACCACCGGGTAACTCTGAGACAGAGTAATATAAGAAAAACAGATGAGCCACTGAAATGCTCTCCCTTACTAAACAGCAATGATCATTACCCTAAGCCACTCTCCTCAAATACAAAGCAATGTTTATGCCCACTTAAGACTTGCATCAATGGCAGCCACTGTCTTCAATCACTATCTCCTGACACATGCACATACTTCTCAACTGTCCAGATTTTCACAGAATATCTGGCCTCATATTTTTGACTTGTTTCTCACAAAATTGTGGTTTTCTACCGTATTTCCCCAAAAATAAGACCGGATCTTATATTCTTTCCCCCTCCAAAATACACATTCAGGCTTATTATCAGGGGATGCCTTATTTACACCCCCCGCACAACAAACTACATTTATTAATTTCTTCATGTACACAAATTGACATTTATTTGGTACTTTTCTGTTATTTGGCAACAGTTCTAAGTAACACATTAACAGTAGTGTGAGAACTCTACATAAACAGTGCAAGAAACATTTCAACTTCAAAATATCTACACCTTGGCTTTCACAGTGCAATATTTCATGCTTAACAGAAAGTGAAGAAAAATCTCAATACATGTGTATTGGAGGAAAGGAATAAAACTGGAAGCAGAAACAATCCATTCTGTCACCCCGATAATGGAAAAGTTATTCAAGTACAGTCATGCCATCTTCTGGAACATTGTCATAAGTCTCCAACCCCCAAATTCCAGCCTGAATTTCTTACAATTCCATTTCCTGTAGAACCATTGCCCCAATCTGTCATGCCTAGCAATAGATCTCTCCTTAAATGAGCACAGTTGTCCAAGTAGCCTGCTCATAGTGCATTGGCAACACAGCTGTCAGTGATTTTATCTCATGAATTTTTCACCCAAGCCACCACCTCTTGCAGGCTAGGCTTCATAAAGTTTCCATGCTGATATCTCTCCATTCTATTTTCAATGTAGTCATTGATTTCCATGTGCAAATGGTCCTTGAATGGCTTGTTTATTGCAATATGAAGAGTCTGGAGATAGGCAGTCATTCCTGCAGGAATCATTATTTGATCTATTCTTCTCCGTGCAAGGAATTTCTTCATGTCTTTAATGCGGTGAGTGCTGGCTGAATCCCAGACTAGCAGACCTCTTTCGCCACCTCGCAAAACAAGTGGCAGAATTACATCGACCCACTTCCTTATAACCAGGCTTTTTCGGTTTAAAGAATGTAAATGCCTGAAATATGTTCAATCTTATCTTTCTTGCCCTTAATATGATTAGAGGTGGGGTTTTCTTTCCATGTAGACGAATTGCCAAAATACAGGTAACACATGCACTTTTGTAAGCAGTGGAGGGAATGTAGATTGACGAGGCACCTCTCTGATCAATTGTTGAGATCCTTGGCTCGTAAACACTGCAATTTCATCCATAGCAATCAGTCGATGCCATCAACAAAGGACTTGAATGCAAGTACACGTTTAATAACTTCAGTATCTTCCAGCTTGAACAGTATTGATCTTAGAGACAGTTCATATCACTGAAGGAAGCCTTCCAGCTAATGTTGTGATGCTCTGAATTCTTCTGGGGATATTTCTAACTGTGTTGTCATTGCAAGGGCAAATGCTTGAATATCAGCCCTGCGCTGAACCAAAGCCTTTGCTCTTCTGTTAGCAATCCATTCACAGAATGTCTTCCAGCTCAGGAAATAATGGTAGCCAACCTCATCCACACTTGCACTTCTTAGCATTCCCCTCGTCAGGCTCTTGACTGAGTTTGTCATGCACTATATGCCATTTTCGGACCATTCGGAGATCTAACTTCTCTTTGCAGAATGCCATCAGATTCTTTCCCTGGGATTCCTCCAAGATTCCCTTCTTGTACTCAATGAAATAGCTCTTTTTGCACTCATCTCGTCCTGGGGGGTTAATTGAAGACTTATGAGACTGGAGTGGCAACACAAAATGGCGACGGTTAAGAAGACACAGCCGTTTATCAAGTGCGCGTGCTTTACGTGCATCGTCTGTACTTTGGTTGGTCAAAGTACACCTGCCAGTGTTTATGGGCCAAGGATCTCAACTGTCAAGTGTGAGTAATTAGGGTTACAGCAAGAATTGTGGAGTACTCCCAGGGAAATAATCTTACATTCTGCAAAGAGAAGAAGTTGGGTGTCCAAATAGTCCAAAAATGGTGAGCAGAGTATGGTAACCTCAGTCAAAGGGTGTCAATAATATTTTATAATTCAACACATCTATCGTGTGTTGTTGACTATCTTAACTGGGGCTTATTTTTGGGGTAAGGCTTATATCATGACCACCCTGGAACAAAATGCTAGGCCTTATTCTCTGGTTAGGTCTTATTTACAAAGAAATACAGTAGCAAATCACTAATTATTGAGGACTTGCATCAGAACATAATAGCACACATTTGAAGTTTAGACTTCATACCCATCAATAAAGTCATGCTAATGCAAAAATCTGTTAGTCTATGTTAGAAACATGTGTATTTGAATATATGAGAAATGCTAGTTTAAAAGCAAAGTAGTATATAATGCATTTTATTCTATTAATCATATAACAGAAAGAAAGGATTAATTCATGTGTAAATGTAAGTAGTTTTGAAACTGCAGTGTGGCTTGAAGCAAGCTGACCTTCGACCCTGGCAGATGCTAGCTTAGCAAGTTTTAATGTTTATGCTTTTCACAAGTGATTATCTGTTGGGTCAGGAAATTAAATGTGTGAAATAATGAAATCTTCTGCTCTTTCCTGCTGGGATGATTTGGCCTTGTATGTGTGTTACTAAGATAGCATGCAGCTGGTGGGGAAGTGTTTCAGTTAACAAAGATGTGTATTAGAAGACTGAATCTGCTATTGTATTTGAACTGATGTGAAACCTTGAAGAAGTAACTTTACAGAAAGACATTATGTCTGACCAGGTGGATAGCAAGGTCAGATGTTACCAGAGAGGAAAACTTTTAAAAATATACAGCATCAGCAGTTTTATGAATAGAGGACTGTAAGCCAAAGTGATGTAGATGCCCCAGACATACCAACAGTAGTAGGTACAGCTTGAATGTTAAACCTATATAAAATTGTGTGCTTCCTGTTTCATGTTAGACAAATGTACTTGTACTTGTACGTTTATTGCTCCTGGTGTACACTAGTAAACTTTTTGAACCTTGAACCTCCTGTGTATTGAATTCTTAATTTTATTTAACAGTCTACCA
>NC_056750.1:757844812-757902287 GCF_019279795.1 Protopterus annectens | reverse complement strand
GCTGTTTAACCAAGCTAGAGGTGTATTTATCTTTAATGAATATTGATACACCACCTCCTTTAGTTCTCATGCCTTCAGTCTGTGGTCTGAATGTGTGGAAGGAAGTGTAACATGGTATAGCTGGTGTGCTCTTCGCAGCCTTAAACCAGGTCTCAGTGTCTGCAGAAATGTTAACATCTTCCAGGGTGAGGACTGCTTACAGTGAGTGCAGTTTCTGGTTTAGACTCCTAGCGCTTAGCTATTTCCCATTGTAAAGTGCTTGTTTCAGGTATGCCAAGAGGTACTCAATGTCCTAGGAGAAGATGTACACAAAAGCTAACATCTCAACTTTGTTGCACAGGAAGTTTTGGACAAGCTTAGGGTAGGCAGGGCTATAATGCTGGCTTTGTTGAGTTTGTATGGCCCACAAATAGGAAGTGGGGGATGCTTGGCATGTCTTTACGTGTGAAAAACAAGATATGTACAGCCTACACTATAATTACCAGAGATGTGTACACTGAGTATCTCAAAGGCTTCTGTCTCTAGGATAATTCAGCTTTTCCTGTTAGGAACATATTAAGTAAGTGATCATGGGAACCATAAGATGCTTAGACATACACACCTTTAAACAGCCAAATTTATAAGTTCTTTACACCCTTTTCAAGCAATGAATAGTGCTCACCTCCCAAACTTGAGAGGGCGGTACATGAAAACTGTGGTGCAAAATTTTGTCTACTCATCCAGTCATCAAACCTAGCCCTATAGGTAGCCAAAACATTAGTTTGACCTGCAATGGTAACTTATTCCATAGGCATGGAATTTGCTGAAGTAGAAATTAATCTCTCCAGTAAGTCTTGTTAATTTACTAGTGTAAATTTGGGTCCTTAGTACCCTTATATGTTTCATTTCACCCAACATATCTCTAACCCTACTAGGTACAACAACAAAACCAATTAAGGCAAAATCTTACACTGGATTCAAGTCACTGACCCCACCAAATATATTACCTCAGGCACCATATCCAATTCTATTTGTGACCATCTCCCTGCCTTTGCCATCCATGCCTTACTCCCTTCATCAGTAAAGTCCATAACACTAAAATTGTTCAAAACCTTTCTAATTTTAACCCCCTCAATTTCAACACCACCTTAAAAAGCATTAACTGAAATAGCCTTAAAACCCTCCCTTTAGATGATGCTATTCTTCATTTCAATGACACCTTATTAAATATTTTGCAAAGTCTTGCCCCCTCCAGAAGCAAACAAATTAAAAGTAATCATGCCCCCTGGTTAACAAGACCTACCAAAGAACTAATGACTCACAGAGATAAAGCTTGGAAAACCTGGCTTAAATAAAAAAAAAAAAAAAACATTAGACCTCACTTGCTATTAACAGCTCCGAAACAACGTTTAAAAGCACATTATCAAAGGCAAACAGCAGTACTTCTATAACCAGTAGGTAAATAGGAAAAATGTTCTGGTCATCCATAAATAATTTTCTAAACCCTGGCACCAAACCTAATCCCTGTCCACACCCTGACATGTCACCTGATAAAATAGCCAAAACTTTTAATACCTACTTTATAGATACCATTGCCAACATAGCTGCCTCCTTCTCTGTACCTTTCCCTAGTATTTCTTTTCCCACAACCTCATCATCCAACCCCCCTACACAAGACTTCCCTCCTAAAACTTATAACTCACAAACCTTTGATCAGACTACACCAAGAGTTAGTACCCTACCTCCAATCTCCTCACAATAACCTCTCTCCCATCCCCACCTCCTTCATTAAAAAACTTATTTCAAAATTAAAACCCTGTTCAAACTCAGCTGAAAAAATACCCAACGAGTTTCTAAAAAATTTATGCCGATGCTGTGGCCTACCCAGTTAGAATTCTGATCAACAGATCAGTCCAAGAATCATATGTCCCTTATCATCCTTCCTCTGCACAAAGGTGGGTCCTCAACCAATGTCTCTAACTTTTTCCTATCACTATACTCTCTCCTGTCTCAAAGAATATTGAAAAATGCATGCAAAAACAACTGTTAGACTATCTCCTTAAGAACAAGATTCTCTCCTCCACTCAGTACGGTTTCCATCCCGGCCACAGCACATCCACTGCTTTGATTTCATTTCTAGACATAGTTAACAAAGCTAGGGATTCAGGACACTTTGTGTCAGCCCTTTTCTTAGACATGTCAAAAGCATTTAACAACAACTCTCTCTCTATCCTTTTATCACAGCTTTCAAACATAGGACTACCCCCCCCCCCCCCCCCAGGGTCTTAACTGGTTTCTAAGCTCTCTCTCCAACAGAGAGCATGCTATTAAATGGCACAGTTCCATTTCCCCCATCTTCCAAACCCTGCAGACATCCCCCAAGGTTCTATTTTAGACCCTCTACTATTTAATATTTTTATTAATTATCTCTATTCAGCTATCCCATAAGACTCACTTGTCCAATACGCAGATGACTCTACAATAGTCTGCTCCATACTTAATACAAAAATACTTCAGCTAAACACCCAAGCAGCCTTTTCTTCCATGGAGAGATGGCTTCACTCTAATCATTTCTCATCCGTCTCTCAACCCCAAAAAAAAAAAACTCAATTTTCACACCCAAGACAGAATCCCATATAAATAAACCTGACCTTCCCATTTATTTACTCAAAACTACAAAAATTGAGTTAGTGGCCCACACCAAATTGCTAGGTGTAATAATTGACAAAAACCTCAAATTCAATTTTCTTATTCAAAACAGTATTTCTAAGACACATAAGAAGTTAGGGATGCTGTACAGACACAGTTATTTCCTCTCCCTCCCCTCTAAACTAACTCTAGCACAAGTGTACCTTCTACCTTCTCTAACCTATGGCGCACGATTGCTTACCAACCTGCAGTCTTCTCAGCAATCAAAATTAGAAATATGCTACAATAAAATTGTTAAATTCGCTACAAATTCCCACCACTCAACTCACCACTGTATTGACCTAAAAAAGTTACAGTGGCTTGAACTTCCCCACTACTTGTCATTCTTCAGCTCTCAATTACTCATAAGCTAATTTACAAACCACAAGACTGCCCCGCACTTAACTCACTACTCACCCCCTATTCCCCTGCTAGACCACTGCAATGTGAACAGCAGCAGCTTCTTCAAGTCAATAAACCCACATCAACAGCAGGACAGTTATTATACTCTTGGACCATAGCAAAAAATGGAACAACCTGCCAACATCCCTCCACCTTCAACATAATCCTAGCAACTTTAAAACTGCTCTTCATAACCACTTCCTTGCCAGTTAGAAATGTAACTGCTCAATTTCATCTTCATCCATTACTTAATGTGAGCATTAAACCTGTTTAGTCCATCTTTCATCCTTTCTTATTTTTCTTCTCCTATGCACTAATACTTCTAATCTGCTGCCTAATTTCTACTCGTAAAATTACTACACACTCACATCTCCTATTACCACTCATCTCCAGTTCCTTAGCCTTCCTTTCTCTAACTGGCTCTATATTACATCACCGAATGCTTAAAAAAGCGAACGGTGATTAATCAAACTTATGTAAGTGAAAGCTTACAATGTTGAACTGTCAGAACAGCGGTTTGTTTTCCAAGGGAAAAAAAATCGCTGTTCCAACAAAAAAAAAGAAAAAATAAAACACTTTAAACATTACATTAAGTGGGGGCCGTGCCTCCCCCACCCCCCCTACTTAAATATACCAACTCCAAGATCGCACTACAGTGCCAAAAAAGGCAAATAATGAAGCGGCCAAGCAAATTATTTCCCAGAGAAAGAATTTGCTTAAAAGCTGCTACAATATTTTGCCTTTTCAGTCTTTCAAGTTCGAACCAAGATGCATTCAAAAGAATGCGTCTTCAGTCTTGTAATAGGAAGCCCTCTAACCTACATTCCACTTCTTCATATTTTCTTGTTTAGCACAACTCTTCAGTAATGTGCAACTCTTATTAACTTCACAGTCCGTGTAATCCTTGCATTTTACTTCTCATACTTGGTTAATGCCTGATGGATGTGCCCAAACCAATTACGTCTGTCATAAACATATGTTCCTTACTTGTCTTTTGATTTTAACCTTTTGTATAACTGTTATAGAAACTATTCATTTTTATCTTGTTAACTGTCATTTAAAAGTTTTGTTATATCTGTTCTTTTTGTATGTTCAACTTGGAGCTTTTCTCCCTGGGCCTCCACCAAAAATGGGCTTTCATTGGCCCAGTGGACTTTCCCGGTAATCAAATTCCAATCAATAAATAATAAAATAAATAAATAGATATTTCTAGAGCCACTGGTTTTGCAAAGAAATAGGAGGTCATATAGGACTTGGTCTTTCATGTCTCAAAAACAGAAACTTGTCACCTCGCAGCAACTTGTAGGCAACAGAATATAAGAAGAGCAATGGTAATCTGTCAATGCAGCTAAAGGATTTAACATCTTTAATTTTCTTGGTAAGAAATCTTTGGGGCATTTCCAGTTGAGCATAATGCTTGGATTTCAACATACCAAAGAGGACATTGTATTCAGTGATGGAGCTGACAAGAGAAGAGTACAGTGGTAGGGCAAATTTGTTGGATCTTGGAAATAAACCAGACCAGATAGAAGGATTTCCTTACTGTGGTGGAAATATGATGATTGACAGAGAGAGAGAGAGAGTGTTATCCACATAAGTACCCAAGTCTCTTATGATCATATCTGTCAAAAGATGTGGGCCATTTACCAAATATCAAGTGGTAGCAACCATTATGTCAAATGCTACTATGCTGCATTTTTTATCATTTGCAGTGTTGCAGGGGTCAGTGGCTCTGGTGAAAGTCATACTTAGAGCCTTTGATGGATGTGTACAATAACAGATGTTATCATAGACAGGCTCATTCTTACCCCCACTAGAGGTAGCAACATCCTTGACCTGGTCATTACTAACATGGGTGACCGTTGATCTACAGCAGTAGTCAACTCCTCCCTTGTTAGATCTGACCACAAACTAATCACCTTGGAAATTCACCTTCCTCCCCATCTTACCCCCCCCCTGCAAAGGTAATTACCATGAAAAACTTTTCCAAAGCTAACTTTGGGCTCCTAAAAACAGAGGTGGTTAACTTCATGGCACCCATGCAAACGGAGAATAGTTGCATAACCACCGAATCATACACCAATGCACTTTACGAACACGTACATAAATGCATGGATCTCGCCATATCCAATAGAACCAAGATGGTCTCCAAAAAAAGGAAGCCAACCTGATGGTCCCCTGCCATAAACAAACTGTACAACAGAAGGAGGAAACTGATGCGGAATAACGTGAGGTCCCAAGACTGAAAAAACTTCCTTATCAGCCTCAAATAAAAAGCTGAGATCCCTCATCAAATCCTCTAAAGCTAGCTATGAAAACAGAATTGCAGCAGAGAGGAAAGACCACCACAAGGCCTTCTATAGTTATGTAAAGAATATCCACGGCAATAGCCAGATTTGCTCTGAGCTACTGCACAATGGTACCTCTTATACCGAGCCAACAGATATTGCCAATATACTGGCCGACAGATTCAGTGCCAACTTTAGCCTGCCCCCCCAAAGGACCAAACACAATACCAGTAGATTGCCAGGCACCCAGTATTACTGTTGCACACATTAAAGCAGCACTGTCCAAGGTCAAGAATACAGCTTCTCTGGGACCTGACAATATCCCTGGCTCTACATGACATGATAGAACCCATTTAACATAGCGAGACACCTTTAAAAAAAGCAACAGAGAAAGGAAGATCTCCGTTACTTTTTTTAAAGCTGTCTCACTATGTTAAACTCCTTTAATATAGCGAGACAGTGTGTAAAAAGCAATGGAGATCTTGCGTTCTCCGTTGCTGTAAAAAAAGACTTATGCTAATGGAAAAAGTCCGGGCGACCGGACCTTTTTCCATTAGTATAAGTCTGATTTACAACGTGCATGCTGACCAATCAGCGTGCAAGTTTTGGAATATTAATGGGGGGGGGGGTTGTTGTATAATATATGTCTATAACTGTTTGCTGTAAGAGTATGCACTGTGATTACTAATTAATTTGTCATGTTATGTCTTGAAAGTGGCCTGCAGTGTGGGCTTGCCCATTTTCCATTGCCTGAGAGCAGTGTTTGAAGTAAGCAATTTCACACTGAAATGGTATCGTATAAATTCCAAAGTTTCTCTTTAAATAAAGATGTAAAAAAATTGTGTTAGTTGAAAAGGAGGTATGGTACAAGAGTAAACTTGACACTTGAAAAACACAAAACTGAAGATACCTCAAGATAACCATCTTTAGGAAAAAAGCAAGATGAAGAAGAAGAATTAACTGCAGAACAAGGATCGAACATTTCTTATATAAGCAACGATGTGTTATCCCAGATAAAAAAAGATGACTTTTACCATGTATAGGGAAAATGGCCAAGCAAATGAATTGTATCATGAAGAAACTTAAAAGACATGCAAGGGAGGTATTAAATACCGAGGAGAGTATGATGCACTTCTGCGTTTCATTCCTTGACTGATAATTGATGGACACTCACTGTTAGTAAGATTTCAATGCACAGCAATGTAAAAGCAGAAACATTTATTATATATGAATTGATTATGATACTCCAAAAGTTCTTTACCTGGACCTCAAAGTATGCCTTATCAGTTCTACGTCCATATGTCAGATCAGCAAAAGCAAATTTTTGTAAACATACACAATGAATGGCTCCGGGAAGGCATATTTGTGAGGGTACAATTCGATTTCTAATTAAAAAGGAGGACAAAACAGATATATGGAAGTGCAGACTTTTGATTCTATTCAATACAGCTGATATAATATTCTGTAAAATATTGCAAGACAGATTAAATAATGTACTGTATGTTTCAGTAAGGTGAATATGGTATTAGAAGAAAAACAGAATTAAATATGTTGCCTGTAGGAGAAATAGTGAGTTATATGCAACAAAACAGAGAAAATGGAATGCTTATGACATGTCAGGTAAAAACAGGCTTTTTATACATTGACAGTTGATGCTATAAGAGATGTACTAGATTAATATGCTTTTTTGTACCAACATAATAAATGTACTAAAATGTATTTATGGCAAAACTTAGATTAGGCCATTAGTTAATGAGTGACTGGGAAATGCTATAAAGCTAAGCAGAGAAATTAAACAAGGATGTTCCCTGACTGTTCTAATCTTCAGGTTAGTTACAAAAGCTATTATAGAAGAATGTACTAAATACCATTATATGGTCGCATGAGGAAATTATCATACGTACATATTTGTCTATTTCTTTTTTTCTTATGCAGATGATTTAGTTATAGTAATAAAATCAGTAGTTTTAATGCTATTGAATCCAGATTGAATGAGGCTGGATTACGTTATAACACGAAGAAATACTTAAGATTTGACACTAGTAACTTTAGTGATATAACATTTGTGATATCTGCCATACTAATTTCAGGAACTAACTTTTGATCAGGAAAGGAGGTAACTTTACAATGGTAAACTATTCTTAATGGTATAGGCAATGAATTAAAGAGGTGGTCAGTTCTTAGAATGTCTTTTGATAAGAAAGTATAGGAGAGAATTCATAAAAAAGTCACCTTGTATAGGCCTCGTAATAACTTTTTGGATTTCAGAGACAGCCTTACCACTGTGCTTTTGCATTAAGACTTGCAGCACCACAGTGGGCTCTCATAGGCACATAAGTTCATAGGTTGATACTACACTATCAGCCCTATGGCCTATACAAGCCTAGCCATAACAATTCCCTGGCTATTTCTTCCCACAGTATTTACTTCCCTGTGTGACCACCTCTTTAATTCATTGCCTATACCATTAAGTATTAAGCTGCACTATATGCTAATGTTAATGAGGCATGCTGAGGAAGAGGCATATGGTAAATTAGCCATATGCCCCCCCAGACTGCCCGAGGTAAGGCATTTACCTAGCCAAGTGATTGACAATTGCTCCACTGCATAAATTAGCATGGCTACTCCTGGCTGCTCATCATATTGAATGTAGCCATAAAGCCATATTTACCTTTTGTGGTAGAGTTAAGTACTGGAGAGGTTAGTGGTCAGGAAGGGTTGGAGAGGTGTGCTTGTGTGTATGTGAGGGACTGCATGTGTGAGTGTGTATCTCTCTGGGTAGTAGCAGTAAGGGAGTTAGTGAGGAGGTAGGTTAAGTAGGGGTGTGTGTGTGTGGGGGGGTCAATGGATGAGTTTGTCTATGGATGCAAATGGTTGGGTAGGCGGCTGTTTTGTTTTGTGTGTTTTTGTAGAGGAGGGGTGAATGGATGAGTGTGTTTATGGATGCAGCTGGATGGAGATGGGACTGGTGTGTGTGTGTGTGTGTGTGTGTGTGTGTGTGTGTGTGTGTGTGTGTGTGTGTGTGCCTGTGATTGAATTAGACTGACTGGTAAATGCCCATATACTCCTAGAGTAATGAGCAGAGCCTGCAACACTGGGTCAGTAGGAATTACTATCCACTGGGGCTAAGTCTTTAGCTATATGCCTTAATGACACACAGGGTTGGAGTTGCCAGTAGATACCAGTGATTGCTCTGCATCATGTCCATGACAAGCGCTTAAATACAATGAGGTTCAGGGTGGCAGGGTCCACTATGATATACTGGTTAAGGTGTTTACCTAACAGACACAAGTACAGGGGTTGATACTCTCTTCTTTTGTCACTGTCTGAAGACTGATCGCCTATTATCAAGAGGTGCAGGGCTGGCAGAATGGTTAATATCTTTACTTCACAGATACAAGATACAAGGTTTTATTGTGATCTCTGATAATTGCCTACATTTGTAATAGTCTGCAAACTGACTGCCAAGTTGTCACATATGTTTTATGGAATAATTATAGCATCTCATACCTTTACAGCATGATGTTGCACAGAGGTGGTGGACATCATAATAGTGGTGATAACAGGTTGAGAAGTATAGTGGAGGAATCAGTAAACACCAAAGATAAGTGAATAGTGTTGGGGTAACACTATTCACCAGGTAGAACTCTCTTAAATCTAGTTCCTTAATGGCACTTAAACAGAACAAGGATGGAGAGAACCACTTTATACAAGGGACAACTCAGAAGTAGTTAATTGAGGCGAACACCAGACCCCAAGGATACTCTACATAGTGTGCCTTAAAGGTACATATTTTAAAAAAAAGTATATACATGTTTCAGAAAACCAATAGACAGCAGGCTTACTGTGTATAGTGTTCCTTAAAAAAAACACTAAAAAGGATCCCAAAATTGTACCCTCCCACATCCCTCGGAGGATATTAATTCTCTGTCCCACCACTAGACACTCAGCATGTCATATGAGCTGGTGGAGATATGTGAACCCTGAACCCATGACAAACAATCTCAGCAATAGCCCATTGTCCTAACTGATACATTAATACTCCAGGGTTTTGTACAACATGTACTCTATTGAGGCTCTTGTGGATAGTCAATGACTGGACAGGAAACATTAAGCATAATTCTCAACCTCATAGCATAGTTCATCGGGATAAAAGCCGACATTAGTGATGGGACAAAATCAGGGAGTTTATGTATTCTTCCCACAAATTTAGAAAGTTACTAGGATAACAGTTTTGTAGTAACATTTATTTACTCAGTGATATCAAGTATAAGACTTGAATGTCTGTACTGACTGTAATCCTCCACGAATTACCACAGCATGTTAAAAGGAGACACTGCGGATGTTCTTACAACAGGGAAAGGTATGGGGTATGTTGTGTGTATGTGTGTGTTTTATTTTGTGTACTTGTATGGGACAATGAATGGCGGAGAGATGTCTGTGCTGATACGATGCAGCCACCAAAACTGTTAACTACCATGGGAAAGACATGAGCTTCGCTTGTACTGATTGTGATTCAGAAACATGCAAATCAGCCAATAATAAGGCCTTGCCTCATTGCAGATAACTTGCCTCTGAATCACAAATCTTCGCATTGTATAAACAGGGCCTTTTATTGCACTGAATGGTGGGGTTTTTATGAATCACAGAGAAAGTCTTGCATATAACGAAATCTGAGAAATTAGCATATGCAGGCAGTGTATACCCTTTTGCACAAATCTAAAAAAAAGTGACTACTAGAGTTATTTTTTTGGATTTTTAATGAAATATAGATTTAATATGGTCAAAAAGTATATTGTATACCGTTATAAGAAAGAAGAGATAGGAAGAATGAATCCTATTATGTGTCTGTCTTCCCTGCATTCATAGAAAGTCTTAGGCTGAATGATCTTATTGGTAGGAAAATATGGGAAAAAGTCTATTTTTGGGAAAGTATTATACAAAGTAAATGGAGAAGGAAGTTACATCCAGTTGTGCAGAATTCTGCTGCAAAATAATATTTTGGAAATTAAAGACAGAAGATAGTATAGGAAATAGAAAACTGTGATCTGGAATTATACTATTATGAAAGACCATGGACTAATTAGAGAACAAATGATAATGAAAAAAAGAATGTTTAAACATGCATTATAAATACAAAGCTTTTTATCTTGATGTATACCAGGAAATTTAATAGGGAAAGGTCAGATGAAGTACAAACTGTAAAAAGAAAGATTATGTTGTATATGCTGTACTGAAGAAACACTTGATCATGCCCTTCTACATTATCCAGGCTTATATAAATATTGCAATACAATTCTAAAACAATACATATCTGACATCTTTAACCCTTTTCGTGTTAATGTACACATACAATAAGCTCAGATTGTGTGTAACTATGAATATATATGATACAATACTACTAAGAGATATTTGGATGCTTTGATTAATGCATTGTAATGAACTTCATTAAAACAAATTGTGGGATTGTTCTCTTATCTTGGGAGAATTGAAATCAAAGTTATGGCAAAAAGAATGGGGGAATGAGATTATGCTATGATGATCCTCATCAGATATTTTTGCTAGTGCTTTTCTTGTCATTCTTGTATTAGTGTGTATATCTTAATGTATGTGTAAGTTATTGATGCTGTGTGTGTTTGTATTAACAAAGTACACATTATCTTTTGTTATAAGTGTCATGTGATATTTCCCTCCACATGAGCTACCATTATCTTAGACAGATTGGACCTTGGTTTAATGTCTTATCGAAGGAAGGCACACTGCAGTGTTAGCAATGAAAAATTAAGTCTATAAGCTGTAATGGGAATTGAACCCAAGGCGCACTCACATTCCAACAGCAAACCAAGCTGTGCTATTTTTGAGCCACTGAGACTTTTGTTAATACTCATTAGGACTTCTTGGCAATGGATTATTTCTAAAACATGCTACCTTTAAGAACTAAAAGTAGAAAGTAGTCCTGTGAAGTCAGTTAGATAAAACAATTAACAACAAGATTAATGGTAAACGCAGTAACTTTAATCATTAAACTATTTAATATTTCTAGACTTAAACATTTAATATTCAGCATTTCCTTCAAACACGATGATTGGTTTGGATGCAATTTTATCTGACACAACAAAGTTTCTTGTTTAATAAAATATCAGAATTTCCCAATCTCTAAAGGCAGCATGCGTGCATGCGTGTGTATGTGTATGCATTTATATGTGAGTGTGCATGCTTATATATGTGGATGGCGTATGCATGTTTGTGAGTGTTTATATGTAGATTAATTTTGCTGTGTAGGTTATGAATACATTTTGTAATTTGAATATATAGCATTTTCAGACAAATAAAATGGTCCTGGCAAACCCTTTTCATTAAAAGATGGTAGAATGTGCTATTAGTATTATCTATAACTTGAGCCTGATGTCAGTCCTTTGCTATCAAATGATGGATAATATGTAGAAAGATTTTTTAACAAAATCAATGCTACACATGCTTTTTTCTGTGTTTTATGGATGCCTTGCCGTAGGTAGTAATATTTCACTTTTCTTTTTAATGGCTACAAAATTCCTGACTTTTCAGCCAAAAAGGATTGTACAACTAAATTATTTCTTTTACAGTGCACACGTGTATACTGGATACCACAGGGTTCATGCAGGCATGCTTACATAGTGTCAAGATACTGACTGTACAACGAAATTATTTCTTTTACAGTGCACACATGTACGCTGGATAGCACCACAGGGCTCTTGCAGGCATGCTTACACAGTGTTAAGGTATTTATTACTTATTTCTGCATTAAACAAAGCATTAATAAGCCTTAGTGGTGGGTACTTTTCTGGAATTAGAGTCATCTGCATAATGTCTTGGCTTTGGCTTGCCTTGAACCATGGATTGTTAAATGAAAATTGCACACAAGATCCTGTAATCATTACTTGATATTGCTTGAGACATAAAACAAATTCCTTCCAGCACTAATGAATTCTTTCTGGTCCATTTAGTGAACATAATGAACAATGCAGTAATGCACAGTTTACCCATTTTATTTCTCGGTTAGACTGCTATACTTATTTTGAGATTAATAGTGGGAAGCTCCTTATTATTTTTACCTAAAAAAAGAAGAAATTTTGGAACGCATGCAGCATAAAGACTTAGTAGAAACACACAGAATATATAAAGCCAAAAATGCCTGAGTGAAGATAGGCATTATATTGTACAGATGGTTTGTTTTCCATAGTCATTGCTTGTATAATGTGAAACACTTTACAAGTCACCTTAACAGCAACTAAATTGTTTCCTTATTAACTGTAAAACACATTTTAACAAGTCAATCAAATAAAGCTGATATAGTTTCCAATGTTGAGCTGTAGTGTTCATTGGATGAAGAAATGCAACAGTCAGACATTTTCTAAATCAAAAAACAAAATAATGTATAAGGAGGCTAGAAAACTCCAGTTTGTCTTAAAACATGCTCTGTGTCAGTGATAAAGAAGGGGACACAGGAGCAGAAGGAGAGATGGCAAAGTTATTAGATGACTCTAAGAAGACTGACCATTGTTACAAAACACATGGTCATGTGTACTGATATTATACATTTGATTATATGAAAAGAACTTGGGTGCAGAACATGTATAACCATCTTTAACACATTTCAGTGAAAGAACTTGGTGTCCAATTACCATAAGGTACCCATACTAAAAACAAAATTAAAAGTCTTTCCCAGAGATTTATTAAAGGGCTTGGCACAAGCCATATGGCTCATGCTAAAAAGGCACTTCTCTCACAGCATGCCCATTTGCATTTCAGAAACATGTTAGATGGGATGAGGTCAGACCTCATTGATGGCTATTTTGCATGGCTCTGAATCGAATGAGCTACCATGACATTGTCATGATGGAAATATTTTGCTCGTTTAGGTGATGGTACCTCCCCCAGTTAGTCTTCAACACACACACACACACACACACACACACACACACACACACACACACACACACACACACACACACACACACACACCATCAATAAATACACACACCATACTTCCAGTACATGTCTCTAACCTATTTGCCCTCCCCATGGTTCCACCCACATAATATTTCAAGTGCTATTACAGCACATATCTATTGTGGCCTGTTGGTCTAGTGTATCCTCTGACTCTCTTACAACTGATGATGGAGGTATGCCATTTTACTCCTTGATTTATCCATGGTGTGTAGTGGTCCCCCTGATCCCTGCTTTGACCTTGGAATCATTATGGCACTTCAATATATGTTATCCCTTGTATCTAGTGGTTCCGCCCTCCCCCTGATCTCCATTGTGAAGTCAGTTATATAACAGCATTTCAATACATGCTATCCCTGGTGTCTAGTTTACCCCCCCCCCAACCCCATTGTGATTTTGGTGCTGTTACAGCTCTTTAACACTAATCACTGGTGGCCAATTAGATACCCTCACCAAGATACCTGCACTGACATTTTTCTAGTGGTGCATTACCATGTAGAGTAATCCCTGGTGGCCTAGTGTGCCACCCCCCCCCCCCCCATCCATGTACTGCCAATGGTGTGGTAACAAAACTGTGAGACTAATCCCTGGTGGTTTAGCACACTCTGACCAGACCCCATACCACAGTCATGGTATGTAGTTAAACATGTCCTTTTGGCCATATTTAATACCACAACATGGTAGGGACAGCCACGTTGATGTCTTCTTGGAGGCAGTTCCAAGGAGAGAGTACATGGCTAATTAGCATATGCCTCTCCCCCCAGAATGCTTCAGTAACATTCTGCATGGCCACAGAGACAGGCCTACATGGTGCTGTGCATCTTTGTGATTCAGGAGCATGGAATTAGTTCTGCTGCTGAATCGGGAAAATATACCACAACATTTACACTGAGGTATGCACATTGCTGTACCTTAGTGAATCCTGCTTTTTATTTCAACTATATTAATTTGATGTGTAAACAAACGGTGGCTTCTCAAACTGGCAAATAAACTGTTGATTTCTAATAAAAGTTAAGATGCACAATCTAAACTGAAACCAGCAATACACACTGACTGAAATGTATATGTGCAGAAATGTATTCTGCTGTGTGGAGGCCACTGTTTCTGAAGTGAACTTTTGGAGATTATTACATAAGATAAGACTCGGAAAATGTGCAGCACAGTTTATCAACAGCATTTTGCTGCAAAGAAAGGCACCTTCTGAATTTGCTGCAAACTCATATTCTCACATACAGAATTTAAAAACATGTCTTGCTTAACTATGACAAGAAACAATCATCAAATACTTTTATAAGTTATGAGATCATTTATAAAGTAGTCATGTGGTAGAAAAATAATGGGTAATGGAAGTTGCACAATTGAAAAGATATATGAATCTACAAGACACGTAGCAGTAGATCACAATGCAATCCATTAATCTGTTTTGTTGAAGAAAAAGCAAACGGTGGTAAGGTGAAGATATGATTGTTTAGTCATTTTACTAAAAGGGCTGTGATTACTGTTCTCAAAATGTATTGAAAGAGAGACAGAGATTCAGTGTGTGCGAAAGTATGACAGTTATTTCATTGCCTCACATAAGTGCCCCAAACTCACTCGCAGGAGATAAATTCATATTGCTTACGAAAGATACAGCTGGTTACTCAAAGGAAGACATATTGCAGAAAGTTGATTAAACAGAAGTATGACATAGAATGGCTTTCTAACAGGCACTGGCAGCATATGTTTAATGCAAGATAGTGGAAAGGATAACAAAGTTATTAAAAAAAATCAAGAAAAAGTGAACCAAAAAAAGAGAGAAAAAAAACAAAACAGAAAAAGAAAGGATTTTTTTTTTTACTTTACCAACTTAATGCCCTTCTGTAACTGAGTCTTTTTTTCAACTATGACACAAATGGTGTCCCATACTAAAGCCTGTTCTTATGGTTGCACCCCGTCATATGGATTAGCTCGGGAGATTACCACAAAATGAGCCAGCTAAATGTAGACACAAGTCATAGGTGGATGTCTGCTCAATCATCAGAGGTTTAAGGTGTTGCTAGTGGTCCATCACAAGAGACTCGAATGACAGAAGGTTTGGGATTGCACCTCTCTCAGTGCTGATATGGTGCAAACAAGCCTGCTGGGGAGCAAATCAAGTCTAGGAAGGGCACTCTGAGGAGCAACATCCTCAGACTTGGTATATGAATTCTGGGGTTTTCCAGAATTAGTCCTCCTCCATGCAGGATTCCAACTGCAGTTCTCTCGCTTTCAGAAGAAACCCAAGAAAATGAATGCCTGATATGCATCATAATGCATATGATCCTTGGTGTCATGCTTTTGCAAAATAGTTGGTTCGTAATGTCATTCTCCTGCCCTGAGGGAAACCATGCCGTGTGTGCTAATGACCTGTGAGTCCATTTCCTTCACAGATGTTTAATGTTCAATCCTACAAGTAAATGCAACATTTCCAAGTTAATGTTTCTCCAGGAGTGTCACCATACACTTAGACGTGCTGAAGATGTGTTGATTCCTCTTGGACCAAGCATCCATGCTGTCCAGAATCCACATGAGACTTGTCATTCAGATAATTACTTCAGTATATATGTTTAAATTCCTTACCTGCTTGTATTTATCTGTGATAAATGATGGATGGTTGCCATTACAGCATATATATACAGAAGTGTGCACGCACTCAGGAGGGGAAGGCTTTGGGGATCACAGTGGTGACTCAGTTCAGTGGTATCCATTCCTAGTGAGCAGGATTAAGCTATTCCAATGTTCTTACAGCAGGAATGCAAGTGATAGCCCAGTTCACCATCATGTCTGCCTGAATGACCAACCCCTTTGACAGTTCTCATCTAGGCTATGGGAGGATTCCCCACAGTGGAAGAATGACTGGACAAAGACTGATAAAAATAGGATGCCCAAAAATTGGCAGGCATAGGGGAAAATGTGAGGCATGCATTCCTTGACGTCTACATTACATATTATGAGATACAATACTCTGGATGGACCCTGAAGAAGCTTATGTATACAGTCCTGCTGCATATATCTGCTAAGAGAAATCAAAGAATTCCCTAGATATTTTGTGTTGACAGAAGAGCACCACTTATGGTTACTATGTCAGATTCCTTTATTGTAGCTATAAATTGTTCTTTTACTTTGAGCTTAACCTGTGATAGGTTGAAGCATATGTCATGAGATACATGATGACATGGAAGAGGCTGGACATCCTATGAATCCAAGAGATGAGGAAGGGCAGTACAACAAAGCCATTTGGATTGGGCTACAGACTGTACTACTCTGGAGGGGGACAGGCTAGAAATGGTGTAGGAATTGTGGTGAGGCTTCAGAAGACAGTGAGGGATATCATCAGAATTAATGACAGACTCATGGCAATCAGACTCCAGTGTAATTATAGGTCAATATTCATAATCTCAGCCTTTGCCCCACAGCAGGGTTGTGATAGTGAGGAAGAGAGTGCAGACAGCAGTTGTAAGACCTACTAGATAAAGCAGGACAACATGAATTGGTGTTGATAATGGGTGACTTGAATGCATATATTGGGACAGACAGAACAGGATATGAGGACTGCCTGGGTCAACATTGGTGGGGCAACAGAAATAAAGGAGGAGAAGGCATTATAGACTTCTGTCTGGCAAATGGCTTGATAGTAGCCAATACATGGTTCAAAGAGAGAGACAGTCACAAGATCACGTACAAGAGTAGCCAATATGCAACTCAGGCAGACTTCCTCCTAGTAAGGAAAAGGCACTGGGGTAGAATCCATGATTGCAAAGTCATCCCCAGTGAAACAGTCGGCCCACAGCATAAACCACAAGTTGCTACAATCAGCTGCAAGCAGTGGTCAGAGAAGGCTCTAATATCAACAGAGACCAGGCTGAAGATCTGGAAGTTGACTGGAGAGAAATTCCAACAGTTCAAGGAATTACTCAGGCACTAGCGCCCTAGGAAGAGGAAATAGGTGGAGCTGAACAAGAATAGCAGCGCCTAAATACAGCATGTGTTAGGACTACAGAAAAGATATGTAGCAGAGCCAGGTATGGACATAAGGTACATTAGGAAAGCTGGTGGTGGAATGCAGAAGTCTAGGAAGTCATCCAAAGAAAGGAGGAGTGCAGGAAGAAGTGGGAGATAGAAAAAACTGACCAGGCTAGGAAGGACTACTGGTTGGCTAACAAAGAAGCTAAGAAAGAAGTTGCAATAGCAAAAAATAGGGCATCGGAGGCACTCTATCAACTTCTGGAAAATGACTCAGTAAGTGGCACAAAAACTGTATCAGGCTGCAAGGCAAAGACAGAAAGATAAAGAAGATAGTCAGACACCCTTCATAATGGATGCCAGCAACATCCTGCTCACCAGCCCACAGGATATCAAAGGCAGATGGAAGGAGTATTTCCAGCAGCTTCTGAATGAAGAAAACCCCACAGAAGCTGTATTGCCCCAGAAACAGCCTATAGTGAGAGAAGAGGAGGTGCCCACCCTTGAAGAAGTAAGAACAGCACTAAGGAAGATGAAGTCAGGGAAAGCAGCAGGCTCAGATGAGGTCACAGCAGATATGATAAAGATGCTGTGTGAGATAGGGGAGAAATGGCTCCTGGGGGTACTAATAGCAGTGTGGAGAGAAGGGCGTAACCCAGATGACTGGAGAATAAGCATACTCATACCAGTGTACAAGAACAAAAGGGACATCCACAACTGTGGGCAGTACAGAGGCATCAAACTCCTATCTATTGCATGAAAGTTCTGGAGAGAGTGATTGATAAACGGATATGCAGAGTAGTAGAACGTACGATAGGAGATGAGCAGTTTGGATTCAAATTAGGATGGAGCACAATTGACCTGATGTTTGCAGTGAGACAGATACTTGAGAAGAAGCTAGAGATGAGGAGAGTCTCCAATTGAGTATTCTTAGACTTGGAGAAAGCTGTTCTTGGCAGTACTGCAGTTGTTAAAGTCCCAGAAGCACTGATAGAATTAGTGCAAGCTATATGCAAGGACCCAAAGACTCACGTATGAAGAATGTTCAGCCTCACAGAGGGGTTCCCAGTGGAAGTGGGTGTACACCAGGGTTCAGCTCTGAGCCCACTGCTGTTCATACTGGTGATGGGCTACATTAGCTAACAGATCAACAAAGTTGCTGCATGCAGATGATGCAGCATTTCAGGCAGACTTTGAGCTAGAACCTCAGCAAAGGATACGAGAATGGAATGCAAAACTGAAGGCACACGGGATGAAGCTAAGCACAGATAAGACGGTGGTAATGGCAGCAAACTGGAGAAATCAGAAGAAGCTGAGAATAGAAATAGAAGGGAAGATAGTGGAACAGGTAAACAGCTTCAATTACCTAGGAGGGGTGGTTGAGGAGAAGGGAATCTTCTGCTGCTATACTCTCTACTATATCTAATCTTTGCTCTCTTTGTTGCTATACTCCCTACTGTGGCTAACCGGGTCCCCTTCAAAACATCTAAAACCCATAACATCTAATTTCATAACATTGAGACCAGAACATCTAAAACCCAAAACATCTAAAACCCATAACATTGAATTTCATAACATCTAACAGTACAAATCACAAGAAAATAACATCCCCTCCACATATAATGACACCAAACTACCAAACACACTTTTTACTATGTTTCTGCAGGGGGGCTTGATACAGTGGGGTTAGGCAATTAACCTTTTTGCAATGTAGTGCAATCTTGGAGTTGGTATATTTAATTTATGGGGGGTGTGGGGGGGGCAGAGCCCCCCCACATTGAGGGTGCAGGGGGGCTTGCCCCCCTGCAGAAATTTAGCAAGAAATGTGTTTGGTAGTTTGATGCCGTTATATGTGGAGGGTTTTTTTTTTCTTGTGATTTGTTCTGTTAGATGTTATGAAATTCGATGTTATGGGTTTTAGATGTTTTGGTTTTAGATGTTATGAAATTAGATGTTATCGGTTTTAGATGTTTTGAAGTAGACCCAGCTAACCTGCTCACAAGTCAACTGTATAAAGCAAAAAATGCAACCCCTACTAACAATGTTCACCGTTATTTAATGCCTCAACTTAAAACTGTAAAAGACGTGTTCAGTCTATGTAAATATGTTAAATCTTAAGCTTCAATGCTATGTTACTAGTCAATGTTAAGTCTGGCGCTATGTAAATCTGAATGCTTCTGTATACACCTTATATTTAACTTAAAATTTAACTGTGGAGCTTTTCTCCCCGGGCCTCCACTGAAAATGGACATGCATATAGTTGGACTTTCCAGGTCAACAAATGTAAAATAAATAAGAGGTCAAAGCTAGAATCAGAGGGGCTGCAGCCAACTGGCTTAGAGTATCAGATGTAGTCTATGACAGAAGAATGCCAAAGAAGTTGAAAATTAAGGTGTACAAGATAGTGGTGTGACCATTACTACTGTATGGTACAGAAACCTGGGCAGTAAAGGCAGAACAGTTGAAGAAGCTAGAGGTGATGGAAATTAAGTGCCTGAGAAGGGTGGTTGGATGCACACTGTGGGACAGACAAAGAAATGAGGATGTAAGAGGAGAAGTTAAAGTAGCTCCAATTGCAGAAAAGATCAAAGAGAACAGATTATGGTGGTTTGAACATATGTGCAGAAAAGCAGAAGGCAATCTGGTAAGGAAGATTTGGGACACACAGGAAGAAGGTAAGAGGAAGCAAGGACGTCCAGCAAAGAGGTGGATGGATTGTGTGAAAGAAGATCTTCAACCGTTAGGCATGAGTGCTGAAGAAGGAAGGAGTGTGTCATGCAATCGAGACAGTTGGCAACAGTTGGCACAATACCCCAAACCCATGGAGAAAAAAAATGGGAAAAAGGGGGCTGATGATGATGATGACACAGCTTCTATGGATATCATGTCTTACTCATCTCTGATAGGTAACATACTAATGAGTCTGTTTGATAAGATTATCAATGATAGTGGTTCTCTCAGCAACTCATCTTGGATGAGTATGTTTGCGCAAATAAATACTCTCAACTTGATGACCAAATGAATAACGTTCACTATTATGCTGTCAAGACAGACTCAGTCAAATGGTCATTTCACTGACATATGACTGTGAAAACTGACAGTGTTGAAATCTGGTAATGTCAAATTACAAATCGAATGCGATTTTGGGACGAGAGCTAACATGGGTTGAGATGGGGGCAAGATTTGTACTTTCCAATTATCGGTGTTCGACATTGCTAGCGTTGGAGGTTCAGACTTTCTGCAAAGTGTATGCGACCGTGCCAACATGATAGTAAGCCTGCAAGTAATACTATATAAATTTTATTTATTTTTTGCATAAAACTGAAGTCTGCTTAGATCCATGCCTTACAGTGATAAAGCCCTGACTGTGTCAAAGACAGTGCATGTTTGACTAGCTTGACAGATACTTGATGGAATAGGATGGGAGAAGACCGGGGTGAGCTGCAACACAAGCTTGCCTACCTTGTGGACACCTGAAGGAGTAGAGATGAATCAGTTGGAAAAAGGAGCCTGATATGTACCTACTGCAAGCCTCTACAATACATGACCAGGTGAATTTGCATGAATTATATCTTCTTGTAAGCAGATCATAGTATATAATGTAAATTGCAGAGAGAGGGCAGGGGAGTCTGCAATATCTGTAGGATGGGCTGCTCCTTCCACCCAACTCCACTCTCTAAAAGTAGAATGACTGCACTGCTGAGTCTTATTAGTTAGGGAACAAATGGGCTAAAGGGCTCTTATCTGGATCAATAAGTCCTCTTGCGCTGGTGAATGACAGAAATGACCAGTACTGTGGAGGAAGAGAAAACACTGGTCCAGTTTTGCAGATATTCTAAATAAAAAGCATGAGTGCATTAAAGTACTCAAATCAGGGTTGGAATTCGCACCTAGAGCTGGGAAAGAGATTTGTCTCAAGAAATGCTAACCTTAGGTTTCCCTGTTTAAACATAATGAGCATTATCATGTCATGTGAGATGGGCCATTAACAACTCCTATTAGACTATCCCCAACATACACTACAATTTGGACATACATTAGCCTTCACACATTTTGGTGAGAGGAGTCACACAGAGGGCATTATATGTAAATACTTAGAACTTGCCTGCTCATTTGATTCAGTTGTGAACCTCTAATAAGGTCTTAATTTAGGATACTACTACTACTGCATGACCCTATGGAACATATCTCCATACTTAAGCTGAATGCAGTGCTCGATGTTGAAGATTAAGAGGGGCTTCTACTTTCAGGCTAATGGATATTTAAATTTTATAGCCGGAGATACTTTACATGCATCCCGCTGGCGAATGGAGTGACTTGATTATTTCCTAATCAGCGCCTTATACCATGATGCATTTGGATGGAGTAAGTTCCGCTGGAGATACTTTACATACATCCCGCTGGCGAATGGAGTGACTTGATTATTTCCTAATCAGCGCCTTATACCATGATGCATTTGGATGGAGTAAGTTCCGCTGGAGATACTTTACATACATCCCGCTGGCGAATGGAGTGACTTGATTATTTCCTAATCAGCACCTTATACCATGATGCATTTGGGTGGAGTAAGTTCCGTCTTCCTATGTGTCAGAGCACGTTTAATGACACTGGAGATAAAGGAACTTATTCAGCTCTAGTGCCCCTAACACTGTGTAAGTGGATCAACTTATAAAGCAAAGGAAGGCAAATGTTACTTTTCAAAGCAGGTGGGTACTAGGTCTGGAGGGAGTCTGAAGGAAACAGAGGACTTTTATACTGCAGCACGAGGAAAATGTTTAATTTGGGATCAAGAAAGAGTTTGAAGGACTGGGGAAGCAAAAGACATAGGGAACACAAAAAGAATCGCAGCATTTGAAAATAAGATGAAGCATATTTTGACAAAATAAAAAAAAAATGACAAACCAGACAACATTACCTTTTCAACTTCTAAAGTGAAGGAGACTATATAGATTAGTTAAATGTGTAGATCATATCAGATGGAGAAGAGTAAACACACTAATTTGGCTTAAACATAGAGCCTTCAAATGACTGGTATACAAGTTGCAGGTGAGAAAATGGGAGGACATTATCAATTAATTGATTAATAGTGAAGGTTTCAGACAATATCCTCCTAAAAATAGTAACAATGAAGTTAATCATCTATAACCATACGTCTTTTGGGGACCTTAGGAGCACCCAGACCTCAGGCTTATTATCATTAATTATTCCATAGTTAAGCACTGCACGCTTGGGGAGTTGGGCTATATGGAAGTGATGATGGAAAAAAGAAAACTCAACAATTAGACTGCATTTCTGAACTTTGTTATGATTTTGTTTGGGGCATTATTAAAACAAAATGTTGAAAAAAATCTAACATCCTCCTCAGATCATCTAGAAAATGAATTTAGCTACTTCTTCCATTGCAATAGTGCAGTCAGCTGCAATTGGGGTATGTTGAAAGATGCAAGAAAAAATAGTGTAGTTGACTGTAGCTGCAGAAAAAAACAAAGGTGAACAGTCAGACTCTCTTTCCTTAGTCGTCATTTTTGGTCAGGGTGTAATTGAATCAACAAGGTGGTAAAAATACTCTAAAATTACCATGGATAATCTAGAAAAGCTGTGGCATCTAGGGGCCTAGATGCCCGCAGAGCACCAGATTAATACAGTGAGATCCACCACTGTCACTCAATATAATGCAGTCTGTCCCAGATGGGGTGTAGAAAAAATGCAAGAAAAAACAAAGTTGAAGAATAAGACTCAATTTCTTTCCTTAGTCATGAGTTTTATTTAGAGTGTAACTTAGTCAAAATGGTAGAGCATTTTCTGAAATACACCTCAGGACATCTTGAGACTGTATGGCTTCTGGGTCCTGATGGAATTCATATAGGTTCATAGGTTCATAGGTTCATACTAGGCTATCTGCCCTAGGGCAATTATAAGCCTAGCCAGAATGTGTTTGGCTTTTGCCACCCATTTTAAATTTATTTTGCTATGCCCTTTTTCGAGGTTAGTATACTGTGCCTCTGTCTAACAGTGACACAGAAGTGATACCCGGGGTAAACCTACGATCTCCCATCCACTCATCAAGATTCCTCTTGAAGAGAGTCAATGAGGGACTCTGCCTAACCTGGACTGGGATTTTATTCCAGAGTGAAGGGAGCCTCTGGGTTATTAATCTGTCCCTCCAGCATGTCCTATTTATTTCAGTGCTGAGGTTCAAGTCTCTCGAGCGCGTAGCTCGATGGGATTTGGATTTTTCTGAGGTGCAGCATGTCCATTAATTCCAGGTTGGACATGGCTTTATACGTCAGGCACAGATCGCCTCTGAACAGGCGGTATGCCACTGAGTAGAGCTGGAGTTTCTTTAACCGGGCAGCATATGGCATCTGTTTGAGCCCTTTGATCCTCTTGGTGAGGTACTTTTGGGGTCTTTCCAGTTGAGTTGCTGCAGGTGTCTGGTAAGGTACATCCCAAAAGGGGCATTGTACTCAATTATGGGCCTGATGAGGGATGAGTAAAGAGGCACAATGACCTCCCTTGATCTAGATGTGAATCCCTTCATGATTAGGTGGGCTATATAAAATGTTTTTCTAACCACTTTGGCCACGTGGTTGTCAAATGAGAGATTGCTATCAACTTGGGTCCCCAGGTCCCTAATTACTTCTTCTGTACTTAATGGATTACCACCTATGTGGTAATTTGTGGGCACTTTGTTTTTGCCAAAGGGGATGACTATACACTTTTTGGCATTTAGCTTGAGACCATGGCTCTGGCGCCAATTGTCTGTTTCTATGAGGCCCTTTTGGAGGATGCTTGTGTCGGCTGGAGAGTCGATTATGGTGCCCAGTTTGCAGTCATCTGCGAACTTGGTCAGCCACAGTCCTTCCATGTTGGCCTGTACCTCCGAGAAATATATACCAAACAAGAGAGGTCCCAGGACTGAGCCTTGTGGGACACCACTTGTAACTGCTTTGGAGTCTGACATGGCTCCAGCAATTCTAACCTTGTGGGTTCTGTCCTTGAGCCAGTTTGTAATCCATCTAGTGACATAGGGGTTTATATTTAAGCTGCTGAGCTTATCTATAATGCCCAAGTGGGGTATTGTATCGAAGGCTTTTGCGAGGTCCAGGTAGGCTGTGTGGTCCACCTTCCCCTCGTCAATGGCCTTGGTGACTGTTTCAAAGAAATCAACCGGGTTTAAGAGGCAGAATCTGCCCTTAACAAAGCCGAACTGGGTAGGATCCAGTGTTTGTAGGTCCCCAATATCTTTATTTATGAGGTCCATGATGATCCTTTCCATAGCTTTGCAGACCAAGCTAGTCAGGCTTATGGGGCGATAGTTTCCAGGATCCGTTGAGGCACCACCTTTATGGAGAGGGACCACTGTTGCTGTACACCACTCTTTGGGTACATATCCTGTAGTAAGGCTGAGACTGAACAGTAGTTTTATGTTTGGGTTTAGCTCTTCTTGCAGTTCATGTAGGACGCAGCCCGGGACACCATCTGGTCCCATTGATGCTGTGTTTTTTGCTTTGGAGAGGGTGGCTCTTACCTGAGCATCTGAGATATCAGGGGGGCAGCACTCTGCTGGGATAGATATTTGCCCTTTTGGTGGGGAGTGGGGGGAGAAGTTTGCGCTGAACCTGTCAGCTAGGATGTTGGCAATGTCTGTGGGTTCGGTGTATTTTTTGTCATTTTGGACTAATTCTGAGCATATCTGGGAATTACCACCCAGGTTCCTAACATAACTAAAAAAAAGCCTTGTGATTATCCTTGGTGTCCTGTGCAATTTTTCTCTCGAAGCTGGCCTTAGACAATTTTATGTGTGCCCATAGTTTTTTGCTAATACTGATCAGTGATGCCTTCCCTTTTTGGGATTTTGCTCTATCATTTAGTAGCTTCCTCCTTCTATTGTATAGTTTGTTTATGGCTGGGGTCCACCAGACAGGATGTCTGCCTTTGCAGGATTGGGTCTTGGTTTTATTTGGGATCGCATGATCCATACATTCCTGAAGGTGTTCATAGAATGCGTTTATAAAGGATTCTGCGGTCTGGGTCATATTTTCCACAGGCCCGGAGGCTTTAAAGGATTCTACCTCAGTTTTGAGGAGTGTGAAATTTGCTTTAGAGAAGTTTTTCACTGTGGTTTTCTGGGCAGGGGGTGGAGTCGGGATGTGAATATCCAGTGAGATTAGTTTATGGTCTGATCTTACCAGTGAGGGATACACTTCTGGTCTGGAGCATAGAGTCCCCATGTTGGTGATGATCAGGTCCAGTATGTTTTCCCCTCTTGTGGGAGTCGTAACAAGTTGTTCCATAGCATTTGAGTTTATAAATTCTAGGAACCTTTGGGCTAGGGTGTTGGAGCTAGAGTAATGCTCCCAGTCTATGTTTGGGTAGTTGAAGTCGCCCAATATAATGGTGTTTGGAGAGACCTTCATATTTTCCAGTGTTCTCAGGAAGGCTGAGTGGGGTTCCTGGGATTGGAAGGGTGGTCTGTAGCAGGCTATAAACTGGAAGGCAGTTTTACCCACTGTTAGTTGCACATGGATAGTCTCTGATGCTTCGTGCTTTGCCACCAACCTGGAGGTGTGGGTATCTTTGATGAATATCGATACTCCCCCTCCTTTTGTGGTTCGGTCCAAGTTTTGGGGCGAAAAGCATGGTATGAGGTATAACCTGGTAGTGCTGGGGTGCTCTCAGGAGCCCTGAACCAGGTTTCTGTTACTGCACAGATATCGATGTTCTCCATGCTAAGGAGAGTTTCGAGTGCGTGCATCTTGAGGTTTAGACTTCTGGCGTTGAGTAGCATTACTCTTAGTTTCTTATCCCTTGTGATACCTATGGAGGTGGGTTTGTCTTTTGAGCCTTGCCTAAAAAAGGCACTATGGGGGTAGCAAGAGCCTTTGCCAATATCCGAAAGCTCAGGGGTGACAGGTGCAAGCCGTCCCCATCTCTGGCTTGTCCATTATTTTCTGCACATATAGTATAGAGCACTCTAGCAGAGTTTGTATGTAATGAAAGGATACCGGAGAAAACTGAAGAATTAGGCAGCATGTGTGAAATGCAGTAAAAAAGAAAACTGGATGATGTGGGGAGGCTATGATGGAGGGGAATGGGTGTGGAGGGAGATGTATCATGGAGCTGTTCACAAAAATCACCACTAGGGGCACCATCGAGCTCTTCACCTAAGTCACCATTACAGGCACCATGGAGCTGTTCACCTAAGTCACCATTTCATCTAAGCCTGGCCCTGGGTCTTATTATTACTAGTGAGTTGTGTATATTCCCACTACATGCTAGGTATCAAAAGTATAAAACATACACATTAAACCAGGGTATTAAATGTGAAAAGCGTAACACATATTTGAGAATTAAAGTGGGAGTGCCACTTACCTTTCCTTTAAATTTAAACATAGACCTCATTCTTAAGGAGATTAAAGAAAATGTAGTATGGAAGATGCTAAAGTTATCTCTTGCATCAAAATTACTAGTTACTGAAATGCCCAAAATCTCTGTTTCTAGGCAGGCACTTATCAGTTTTAGGCTGTGATTGATGTATGGAAGTTGATGCTTGATTTTATTGGCAATTCACTTTCCCTCAAGAATATCATGTCACTTCTTAATGGTTCCAAGGTCCAAGAGTGACCATGGGTTTTTGAACCTTATTTCTGCATGCAAAAACTGGCATTTTCTGTAAATACATGCCAGCAAGTGCATATTCCCATTCTATCTGTTTCTGTGTGGAAATAAAGAATTTGTGTTCAGACTTATAATTTTCAGAGGATGCTGAAAAAAAGAGAACTCTGGCATCAGGATGGATCTTTGAAATTTTTGGTTAAATTATGCATGGCAATGCTTTGTGATGCATAAGGGCCTAAGGTTGTTAGGCAGGATTTGCTATAATAGAAGTTCCAAGACAGAAGGTAAAAAAACTGTGCTAGAGATAGTGAATTGATTACAATAGTCTGTTTTGTTCAGATATTTGCAGGGAGGACCTCATATGTTCTGCAGTATGGTTATATGTTATGTCCTTAAACAGGATGTAGAGTTGATTGGTGGCAGTGCATGTAACTGAAGAACACCAGTACTCATAATGAACCTCATTAGTGACCGGTTTAAGATGACACTATGCTTTAAGGAAAGGGAGATCACATCATCTTAGGGTTTTTGCCTCTGTATTCCTCTTCTTTTTCTTCTTTGTGAATTATTTCATCCAGCCAGTACCTGTAAATGGACAGTTGTGATCAATGTATTACCCTGGCAAACAAATGGTTGGAACTACTAAAAGAAAACTGCAGTGCATACCATCACCAAAAACATCACTGTATTCAGAAAATGCATGCAGCGATCCAACTTCAGATTCACATTGTGAAATGGGAGGCCCTCCCTTTATAACAAATATCAAGCAACTACACAATAACAAAAAAAAAAATCTTTTTTGCAGTAGTGGTTGTGGCACTTGGGGGGTGTAAGTTTATTTGCTTGAATAAATCTGTCTGAAGACAATTATGCACGTGTTTGCATTTTTGTTCTAAAATAAGTGACGCAGTAGTAAATTGTGGCTCATTTTGTTTTTGCCCCAAACGTGTTTTATTACGGGAGAACAGGGATATAGACAGTAGACAGAATATAAACTGTAAGTGAAGCCTTTATTTATTGACTTTTGATTAATGGGAAAGTCCATCTGGGAGGGTGCTCATTGTCAGGAGAGGCCTGGCAAGAAAAACTCCAAGTATTACAAAAACATTTTAAGAACAATAATTTTATAGTTTTCAAAAATAACACAATAAAAAGTCATAAAAAAGCTACAGTTTAAATAATTAAAGCAAATAAGACAATGTGAAAATATTGGTTAAAAATAGCTACAACTTATATGTCGATGATTTAATATTTAGAGAAATTGTAGCCAATTTAGAGAAATTAAAGGTAAGTTAGTATAATGCAAACAAGAGTTGCAATATGAAGTAGGAGAAAAAAACAGGGTTATGGCATATTTAGATAGAGTTAGGGGAGAGAAATGGATTGGCGTGAGGAAGGGGGAGTAAGGAGGTGTAAGGAATGAACATGTACTTGCTCATATTTAGGGGTATAGTTAATCCTGGGGTTGAGCAAGAACAGAACAGATTTTGGGTAAGAAATCTTTCGGAATGATTTTAAAGGTCTGGTGGGAGGGTACTGACCTGATGGAGTTCTAGACCTTAGCAACATAGTACAAGTACAGGCCATGCCCAGTAGATTTGATAGGATTGTGGACAGAGAGGAGTTTTGGTCATTGGATCATAGTGACCAAGTGGGAACATAATTGTGCAGAACAGTATGTAGTGCTGGACAAGATGGATGCTGAATAATTTTACTGATGGTAAGAAGCTGTGTATTTGTTAGCTGAAGGTGCAATTCAATCCCATTTAGACTTTTTATTATATACAATGGTGGGTTCTAAAGGGGTATTTGCTGCAACTTTAGCCAATTCATTATGGCATTTTTCAAGTTTTGCTTTTTGTGATGCCTGGAGGTTAGTAAGGATGGGTACTACATAAAGTAGTCAGGGAAGGAGCTAATCAGAGGCATGCTGTGCTGGTGAGAAAAGATTTTGCCTTTAGCCATGTGAGAAGGAGTGCAAAGGTTTCCTTCTATACTATCAAATGTAACATTCTGGCTTAACTATTATGGCCTGTCATGCTGCTCTGTAGCTTCAGTCACAGGCAAGTTTTTAAAATCTAATGACAGGGAATGTGACACACATTCATTTTACTTTATTTTTATTTTTAGTTATTCTGCTTCTAAAACGGGAATTTTCTTGCACTAACAGGTCACTGTATACTGACCATGTAACTGAATATAAGCTCATGTCAGAGCGCATGATGGGTCAGTGAATATAACTAAACTAGTGAAGCATCAGTTTGAAATACTTGGGCATTAAATGTAAACTGAAATATGATAGGGTTTAAACCACAGTAGGACATTAAAGCTGTGTAAATCAAGGAAAGATGTCCATCAGTTTGCTTATTTGTGTTTGTTCGGCTTGTGATTGTAATCTGAACTGTGACAAAACATCCAAAGGACTTGAATTAGAGAAGATGGACTGATGTATACTTTTGGGCTGGAATGTATCCCTTGTGGCCTCAAAAAGAAATATTTAAAATATATATGCATCAAAAGTATGTATGACTGCAAGTGCGTTCATAAAGGTGTCATTTCACATTTTTATATGGAATATCTTATAATAAATGGGAGTTATTTGTGCTTTTTAAATACATAAAATGATACGATTTTCCTCTCTCCCCTGCCATATTCATATATGAAGATCATGAACACGAGGTTACTTCACTCAGTGCAGGTCTCTCATTAATATTCACCTCATTTTGTTGAGGTTGGATTTCCTTTCCAATGGGCAAATCCTGAAGACTTGAATTCTTTGGAAATCTCTGACTGTCAGCTTAAATAAGAAGAAATCATCCATTAACTAGTATATTACTTATAGAAGTGATAAACTATTATAACTTAAGTAGCACTAGGCAGTGATGACCTCCTAATTAGAGTTAAAAAGGTAAAGAAATGTTCCACAACTAAACTTATAGAACAGTTCCATTTTTATTAACTATTACATTGAGGAAAAGTGCAGAAGGAAAACAAATTTAAGTACTGATACTCAACCTAAATAAAAGAAATATAAATGTTAATTACCTTAAATGCATTGCACAATTAAGAATAAATAGTAATACAGTGGAAAACTTGCTCCAGATAAGTAACACATTTATGTACAATTTTAAAATAGTGGTTTATGTACTTTTGGAAAATTATGCTTTTGGATCAGTTCTTTGCATTTATTCTAGTAGAAAGAACAGATATGACTGTCACATGAAATTTTGTTTAATTTGAAATAGGATATTTTTATCACAATAGATTTTGAACATGAGTTTTTATGCTCAAGATCTAACTACAGCATTATTTGCTTTGGTTCTGGCACTAATACATTATTTTTATGGCTTTGGTCTGTCAAAAGCATCACATTCATGGTGCCGGTCTGACTATTCACTTACATGAATGATTTTAGCAGATACCTGTATCTATTCTTACCCAAGTTATAATAAACAGATTTAGCAGAATCTGCACCATATCATATCTGAGCTGAATGTTAAACAAATCACATTTCTCACATAGTTTTACATAAAGTATCATATGTGATACAGCATTTGTCTGTCAAAAAAAGAGAGAGAGAAAGAAAGACAGAAATACTGCTTCTCTTTCTCTCTCACATACCCACACAGAACTAACAACACATATATTCCATTAGCAGAATATTTACATAAGAATGGTTTACCAATCGTTCTATGTGCTAAAACGTTGCTAACATTCTAATGAATTAATTCATATTACCCTTTCTATAATTAAAAACAGTCAAAGCATATAGCAGACTTCCAGTTAATGGCCTTACTAGGCTTGAAGCGAAAGGTAATTCTGTGCCATTTTATATACTACCCAAGTGTATCTTAGCACCATTCTGACTATAAGGGGAGCAAGAAATTGGTCACATATCTATCTCCAGAATAAAATATACTTCTAGAATCAGTAGGTGTGTATTGAAAAATAGCCAGCGACAATTATATTATGTCCCCCTTTTCATTAAAAGTGCAACAAATATTGAGGAGATCATCACCGTTTCTTGAATACAAGCTTTTCAGTACGAGAAATGTGAAACATTGTAACTTTACTCAGATGTAGAAATCAATCATCTTTTTTTTCACAAAAGGGACAAGGCCTAGCAGTATTTTTATTAAATGTGTTTAACTTGTGGTTCCATGATATAACCTCAGTTTGTTTATAGCCCAAGTGCCAGACCAAAATATTGCATTATGAGTACATCTGTTAAGCAGAATGCCCTAAGACCAACTATTGAAACAAAGACATGTTTACAGTGCAAGAAAAGGAAGTTGTTTATTTCTGAGAGTCTTAAAATACAGTAATGATTCCATGTGGAATAAGTGGATTTATTTTAACAGTACAGTCAGCATTTTAAATGTTTGCATTATGCAAACCTCTTTGTTTTCGATGTATAACCCAACTATTATGCTGTTTCCCTTGTCTGCTTTAGGCCATCAGAATCATTCTTCTACTAAGACTATATTTAGGATAAGTTTTAGTGATTTTTCATGTGGGCCTTCCCAGTGTTGCCTTATGTGACACAAGTGAAATTTTTTGTGGATTCACTAGGTGGCGAGCTAGTGTTTTTGCAACAATGTGTTGTACCACTTTATTCATGAACTATACAATAATGTATATTTACAATTTGCCTAGAGATTGGTAGCTGCTAGCTTATGGTTCCTTAAGAATGCAAATCCTAAGCAAACAGGCTTTTTTTCGTCACTGGAAAGTCTACCCATTGCAAGGTATCAGTAGTATTCATAGTCCCTTGTTTCACAGATGAGTAAAGAGAACCTGTGAATCGTGCTACTATGTATGTATTTTAGAAGCAAATTTGCAAACGAGTGGTGCTAGTGTTAGAAGTCATCAGCCTTTCAAGGGAGTGCCAGGTATGCTTTCACATGTCTGAACCAGACTAAGGTAAATTGAACCGAGTTTAGTTGTGTGTGGGAAAATCCATGTGTGCATACATTTTTTTCAATGTTGTGTAATTTTGGCAAGCAGTGACCTCGGATCTCTTGAGGTTTTCCATGGGATCTTGCACTGGTTGTAGCTAAATGCAACTTATCTGCATTTTATCAAAACTTTTATAAGGCTTTTATACACTCTGAGGGTGTCCTTATATGGGCACCTTGATATGGCTTTTACAATGCTGCACAGGATAGGAGAGTTAGAAATAGGGGAATGGAACAGGGAAAAAAAAAAACACATTAACAGGATAGACAGCCATTCTGATATATTTTTTTATATATGGGAAATTGGGGAAGAAATAAGGGCAGTGTGTGTAGACAAGAGGGTTAGAGATGAGGGGTTGATGTACATAAACAGCAAAACACTAAAACAGCGAAATTAAAAACACCGGACGTGTTTCCTGGTCAGCAGCACGATGGCGGAGATAAGGAAATATATCCTTTTCCCCACTGTAGTGCAGTCTCGAAGTTGGTATATTTAGGCATGGGGGTGCAGGGGGCCTTACCCCCCGAAAAAGCATGTTAAATTAATTATTTAGTGTTATTTTTTTTACTTACCCGTGTGGCACATTCTGATGATGGAACTCATTCAGCATTACGGATTTCGCTGTTTTAGTGTTTCACTGTTTATGTACATCTACCTTTATGTGTCGATGTACCTAGACTCAATCTTTAGTCCTTTCGGGCATTTAATATAGACTCAGAAATGAGTTACAGACTTTTTGTGAGACAAAATATAAAAGACAAACAGGAATACTACCGTAAGCTGACTGTAGGAAGGGGAGTTATCACATACAGACGGTGGGCAGAAACAAAAAGGAGAGGGCAGAAAATCCTGGGAGTGATGCCATACTAGTCTTTAGATTGTGAAATATTCTGTGGCTGTGATGCACCCAGGCAGATTGACTCCAATAATGAGGGGGGTCAAGGACTACAAGGTGAGATAGTGAATCTTACAACTGCTACAAGAAGGATTTCTAATGGCCCTTTGCCCTCTCAACCAGGCCTCAACCAGGTTCTGAAGTCCACATCTCTGGCTAGTCCAGCTTCCACGTGTGCTGGGGATCCCTCCAGGGTGGAGCCACTACCACTACACTATAAGGTGGGCAGCGGAAGATGAAGAATGCCTCTGCAGTTGGGATGGTTGTGATTGAGCTGCTCTGGGCACTTATGGACATGCAGAAAACAGAACATTAAAGGGAAAGAAAGAAAGAAATAGAGAAAGAAAAGGAAAACAAAACAAAGAAAAAATATATGCATGTGCATCTCCCTCTCTCTACACACACACATCTATATATCTATATATATATATATATATATATATATATAGATAGATATATTTATTTCATATAAAGCAAGAGAGACAGATGGGGATAAAAATTAGTCATAAATGTTAAATAACAAATACATTTATTTCAATAACATAGACTTGAGAGAAATTACATTTTTATCATATCATATGGCTGTCTAACCTTTTAATGTATTCTGTTTGCTATTTTTTTTCTTTTCTACCCTGATCCCTATTTCTAACTATTCTAGCTTATCATGGGACTAATCAATCTGGACCCCCAAATACTAAACCCATCTTCTTTTGGATTCATCAAGGGCAGGTCATGGTTACACTAGCTCATGGATTTTTTTTGAAAAGGTCACCAAAGCAATAGATGAAGGCAAAATTGTACACAGTGCATACCTTAACCAGTCCAAATCTTCTGACACAGTTTCCCCACTCAGACATAGTAGAAACATTAAATAAACCCCTATATCACCTGCTGGATGGCTCACATATAGGACGCAGATAATCAGCATATGGGAATTTACTCCACAAACAGAACAGTCACCAGTGGAGCCCCCACGGTTTTGTGCAGGGACCCCTATCCTGCTTGATATCTATAAAACAAATAATCCGTGGCAGAACACTGCTATGAAGTCAAATATATTTATTAAAATTCCTTCTCGGACAAACAGATAGAACAGATGAGCGCTTTGGTTGAAACCCTTCATCAGATAAAAGATAAAAACAAATAAAATTACATTTATTTAAATATCTTATCCATCAATGAAAAGAACTCCTATTTTGAGGGCTGGAGCTTCATGGGGATGACATCATTTAGAAGCCTGGTTCTGTATGTGGGCAGCCATTCTATTTGAACTTTGATTGAATGAATTCTGTCAGCTGTTTAATATCCCCTCCTCTACTACTTAGCCTATTACTATGATATGAAATCCTGAAATTGTGTGTATGTGTGCTCTACTTGCTTATTGTTATTTATTTTGATTGTTGGTGTGTTGGCAGAACATTGTACATCACTGCTTGATATCTACTTTTGTGAAGTCAGACAAAAGCAAAGGGCTCTGGTTGACTACATTTGCAGATGACTATAAGCTAGGAGTAGATACTGAATCCTCAAATGACGTAGCCATTCTGCAGGAAAGTCTGTCCCAAATAATTAACTGGTATCAAAATCATTAACTGAAACTAAATGCCAAAAAATGGATTATTGTATCCAGTGGGAAGTCACTTACTCCAGGGAATTATCACATTGATAATACATCCCAAAGAAATGACCTAGTTGTTCAGGAACCAGGAACTTATGTGGACAGTGACCTAACTTTTGAGAAATGTGTACAATGTTCTAAGAAAGTCCTTTTATATTGCACAAAGGGATTGTGTGAAGATCTAGGGATGTCATTGTCCCCCTTTACTCAGCCATCATTAAGTCAGTCAATGAATATAATGCCCCCTTTGTTATGCATCTGCCCAGATACATCAACAACTTGGAACATCCACAGAGATAATAAAAGGATACAAAGCCAAACCAACATGTCCTACAGAGATCATCTCAAAGCCCTGTCACTATACTCAGTATCCTACAGATCACTAAGAGCTGATCTGTGTCCGGCATACAAGGCATCCTATGTCCCATTACTAATGGATTTACTACACATCAGGAAGTCAAACAGCATCAGAAATAATCAGTCTAGGGATCTAAACCTCTTTTGTAACATTAACAGAATGGCTTGGAGAGACAAGTGTATCTCGCAGAGGATACTACTGTGGAACGGGCACCCTTTCCATGCAAAAAAAGTTCATCCCTGTCCATGATCAAGCACAACTTGTTTCCATGGATGGGAAGCAGAAAATTAACCCCAGGACTGCCACCTCTACTACTAATAGACAGATGCAGTTCCTAATTGCTTTATCTCATGTATGTGTCCCATCAAATTATCTATGGTATGATCCCAGTTACTCTCATGAGGGGTGATATATAATTATCAACCAGGGAATGGGTAAGGAAACTACATAAAAAGGGATAGGTTATTTCTAGCACAAGAAGGCAAATTGACTAGGCTTACAATGGCCAGCAAGGGCAGCTTGCCGAATACTTTCCTACTGAATCAACTTTATTCATGAATATGAAATAATCTATAATTTATTTATTTATTTTTTATTTTATTTTACATTTGTTGACTGGGATAGTCCGACAGGATGCATGTCCATTTTCAGCGGAGGCCCGGGCAGAAAAGCTCCAAGGGAAAGCAGATAAAGCATTACATAATACCAGCATTACATATTACAGACTATTTATATAGATTACATAAGTAAGCAAGTTAAACAAGTTCCACAGGTTACAGTTAAACCTGAGCGCAAGTCAGGATTAAATTAAATTACACAGTAAACTGGTTAGCAGATTTTTACACATTCTAGAGAGAGTTAGCCAGGCTTGATGCACTGACATAGCCAGTTAAGTGACAAATGTTGTTTGAGTCTAGTTTTAAATTGATCTAAGGTGGAAAGTAAGGCAATATCAGCTGGAAGAGAGTTCCAGGATCTACTTACAGAGTTTGCAAAGAGAGAGTCACCTGCTGTGTTATTAATTTTGCTAGTCTGAATTAGTAGTTTGCTAGAGGATCAAAGCGGTCTAGGATTGTTATAGGGGGTGATAATATTTTTAAGTGCAGGAGTATTGTCCGGATTATAGAGGATTTTATAGGCCATAATCATTTGGTTATACTGGATTAGGCTGGGTAGTTCAAGCCACCCAAGCTGATTTAGACTGATGCAATAATGTGTCCTAAAAGGCAGCCCAGTGGCAAACCTGGCAATGTGGTTGTAGCAAATTGAGAGTTTGTTAAGGACAGTCTTGTTCAAATTTGAGAGTAGAGGGGATGCATACAGAAAGGTTGAAAGAAGGTGAGAGCGAGCTATGGCAATTTTAGCTGGAGGGGTTAGGAAGGCTTTTATTCTGTAAAGTGACCCTAGTTTTTTATTGATGGTTTTGATAGTTTGGTTAACATGTAGGTCGAATTTTAGATTATTGTCTATGATGACACCTAATAGTTCTGTAGAGGGGTCAGGGAAGATTATTGTGCCATCATTTGAATTTATGGTAAAGGTGAAAGCGGTAGACCTACGTGTTGGTGAGAATAACAGCATTTTAGTTTTTTGGGATTTAGGATCAGACGATGTTCAGAAAGACAGTTTTCTATTGTATTAAAGGTGGTCTGGGTAGCTGACCATAACTCTACTGGAGATGTGGCTGAGCAAATCAGAGTAGAGTCATCAGCATATTGGATACAGCTGACTTTTGGGATGACAGTATAAAGGTCGTTAATGAAGATGGAGAACAGCAAGGGCCCTAGTATAGAGCCTTGTGGTACTCCAAGGGTGTTAGGTAGAAGGTTAGAGAGTTTATTCTGCCAGAGGACAGCCTGCTGTCGACCATTCAGGTAGGATTGAAACCATTGAAGGGCTCTAGTATCTAGACAGCATGTTTGCAGGGTGTGGATTAAAAGTTGGTGATCAACCATATCGAATGCCTTGGAAAGATCCAAGAGGAGGTCTGAGGAGATATAATTATTGTTGCGATTATGGTTTATGGTGTTGGTAATTGCTAGCAGGGTTGAAGTAGTGCTGTGATGAGGACGGAAGCCATGCCGAGTGTTTGCCATAAGGTAATTCTGGATTAGGTGGTGCATGAGTTGTCTATGAATACATTTTTCCATAATCTTTGCAAGTGGAGAGAGTATAGCTATTGGCCTATAATTGGAGAATTCAGTAGAGCTGCCTCCTTTGTGAAGTGGGATTACATAGGATATTTTCCAGATGGTGGGAATTATAGCTTCTACTATGGTTCAATTGATTAGTATTGATACTGGGTAGGCAATAGCATCAGCTGATTTTTGTAGGTACTCGGCAGGGAGTTGATCAGCAGAAAGTGTAGTGGGTTTTAATTTTTTGATCAAAGTATGGATAAGTGAAGTGGCGACTGGTTGGAAGCTGAATGCGAGTAGGTTTCTAGGGGTGGTACTTTCAGGACCAGGGGAGCTAGGAGGTAGTTGGCTAGCTAGGGCTTGAATTGTCTCAGTAAAGAATTGGTTAAAACTGTCAGAAACATCTTCAGGGGTTTTATCAATAGTAGCAGCAGGGATTGAGGTTGAAGTTTGTCCAGTATGTAGTAGATTATTTAAACCTGCCCAAAACTTCTGAGGGTTATTTTGATTTACTGTCTGTAAATTACAGTAGTATTGTTTTTTGTCTTGTAAAATTGATTTTTTGGTTTTGTTCCTGGATTGCCTGTATTTAATGTGATCTTGAAGGTCTTTAGAAGAATGCCATAAAGCCCATGCTTTGTTTCTAAGGGTAATTTTGAGTTTAGACTCTTTAGAAAGTCATGACGCAGTTTTTGCCTTGGTTCTCTTTGAACGAACAGGTGCATGCAAATCAAGGATCTCAAGGAATTTGTTGTTAAATAATAAAATAAAAATAAAAATAAAATAAATAAAATATTTATATTTTATTATAACTATATATCTTGCAACTGATGAGTGAAAGCTAGTAGGTACTGACTAACGTTTAGATTTGATTTAATTTCACAAATATTTTTATTTATTATTACTGAATGCACTTTGATAAAGCTGAAAAACTATAATACTTTTTGTAATAAAATGCCTTAAACCTTTTGCAATTAAGTTGTGTAAATACCAAAAAGTACTGTCTTATGGTCAGTTCTGTTTCCTTTAAAAAATATTCATTTATGTAATGCTTCATTTGTATCATATATCTGATTTAGTACAATAAAATTCCATAAATCACAAGTGATGTATTATTGACCACTTACTTAAGTATGACGCATGAATGTCTGACAGTGTGACAACTCCAGTTGCATATTTATTCAATGTAAGTTTTTATACATACAGCTCTTACTTTCTTCTTAATGTAAAGTCATACTTACAGTAAAACTTCCACTGGTATTTCTCTCAGTTCTTCTCTTTTTCATATCTCCACAGCTCCTGAGGAAGATGTAGAAGAAAAAGAGAGGGTTACCGAACTTGAATGTGTGTAGTTTGTTTTAAAGGGCTTCAGTATTTAATATATGCAATAGGTTTCTTCATACAGATTGGTTATGCAAATACCCTTTCCTTCATCCTGCATGTACTTGGTTATTTTCAGGAAATGCAACAAATAATATATTAAATATAAACAAAATCCTACAGCACGAAACATAAGGAACTATGAATGTTAAAAGTCTCACTATGAAGTAAAAAATTGTCCATCCTGGTAAAAAAATATTTATACCTTTCGCAAAATGAGGTAATGATGTGCAACTGAAAATAAATTGTTACATGCACCACTGAACATCAGCACTTGATACTAAAAAAACAGCACAGGAGCCTTGCCTGCGCTGTTTTTTTAGTTCAGTTTTTCTCTTCTTCTTGAATGTAGGTAGTTGGATTTTAGCGGTAGCTGATTTTGTAGTTGTAATCAGCACTTGATAGATTTAGGGGCACTAAATACCTTTGCTGGTTGGATGGTGTTTTGTCCTGCCTGTAAACAACTTTCAAGGGTGCAGTCTAAGCTACAATAAGTTACTGACATTAATGTTCACCATCTAATATGTGTATATTACATTGCTGCTACATATATTACAATGTCTTCATTCTTAAATTCCATTAATCAGGGCCTAAAGCATGCTTGCATTAATCTGATGCAAATGAACAATATGCAGTTCAATAACATCCTCCTCTCCCTTCCCCTCCCTTGTATAGGGTATGGTGTCTCTGTATGCTGCATTTGTTGAACTTGAGGAATATCCCAAAAATACCCAAAATATCGTCAATAGCATTTCACATCTCTCAGAAAAAAGGTGCAGCAATGGCCCTCAGCAGTGTACAACGTAAGTGATGCATTTAAAATACAATTCGGATTAAACATTTCACTAGACAAAATGTGTTATGAGCATTTTAATGTAGCACAAGTAATAGCACTAACAGCATTTAATTGTTACTGAAGCACAATTTATAACAAAGTACTACAAAAATGGAATAATTTACAATATACATGAAAAGTTACTCAGCAAGTAGTTCAAATATGTATATCATATAAATTCCAGAAACACGGTGCAGAAAGTCCAGAACCAGAATTACACACAAAAGACTATTAAAAAACCCGCTAAGTCCTTTCGACATTAAGATAAATGGAGTTCTTCAGAGTGAGTAATACTGACATAAAACATCACAATTTAAAACCTCATGTGATAAGTAAAAGCCAGTCGACATACACAAAAGTTTAAAACCAATCAACCCAACATTCTGCAAATGTATTTACTTTCCTCCTAATGGGAAAAACATCCTACAACTTGAACACTCCAGATGCATATAAAATATTAAAATAAGCATATAAAACATTAAAAACTTTGAATAAAATGCTGACTCCAAATACATGCTAAAAACTTAATAATCAAGTTAATTACAATAATCATAAATCAGCACACCTTAACTTCAACTCATTAGATATGGATATAAGTTTTTTAATACCAGGTGGCACATTAGCATTTGGCTTCACCTTCTAAACTACTCCATGCAGTCTAGCTGTGTTTCAATGTCACATCCCTTTCATCATAACTTACTCTATAAATAATGAAAAAAAAATGTTTTATATTGAGGCAGGTTAAGGTATGTGTATGTATATTGCAGTAACGAACCTCCCTTTTTTATTAGACAAAGGCTCTTTTATCCTGTTTTTTAAATCCCTTTTTTTCCCATTGTAAAACGCAGAACAAGATGTGCATGTTGTGAAATACATCACTCCTACGGTATTGCAGTTTTAATTACCCAGACATGGTAGGGTCCTGTTATAGGAGACCACAGTTACATACAGCCTCTCATTAATAAAGCTGTAAACCTCACATCTACTACATTTTCCCATATATATCTTGTGGGCCAAAAGTGGGATGCATCTCAAGAAAATTCTTAACTGTCTTTGCTCTTCTGAACATCACCATGGGGGCATCACCTAACTTGGATTTCAATTTGAGGGTAAACACCATTCTCCAAATATTCCTCACAATGTCCACATACTAATCGGTGTCTGAGTAAAAGGAAAAAAACACAACTGCTTATTTTCAAGGAAATAGAACCATCATCTTTTTTTTAAATATATTAGTTGAGTCGCCTCCATATTATAGGTACAAATCTACACAATCTGTCTACAGTGACCGCCCTTTTAACAGTTTCCATAAGGAATCCTGGTGTTCTGATATCTAAAGTGTAGGTAGAGGGAAAGAAGGGAATACCTACTTTGACTGAATAGCAGTACTATTTCAGCAAGGGTTTATCCTAAGGTAAGATATATATTTGAGGTTAGGGGCTGGGTTACTATTAATTTATATTAATAAGGATGGGCAAAGGTTTCAGGATATTTGAAGCAAAATAGGGTACATGCATTCTTACTTCCTTCTTAGTACAAGGAATCAGACACATTTTAATAATTTTTTTTTTTTTTATCTGGAGCCTAAGATTACCTGTTCCAATAATATATCCCAAATATGTCACTTGTGGGCCCAATAACTTGCTCATGGAGACATTGACAGATATGTCATTCTGTTTCAAATAGCACAACCAGGATCATAGCTACATAACAGTCCCAAGTATTTGAAAATATCATCACACTGTATAGTTTTTTTTTTTTTTGCATTAACAGTTCTTAGCCAGTGGAAGCCATAGTTTCTACTGTGGTGTCTGTGCTTTGTAACAGCTGGCTTACGGGAGTTATTTTTGGCTATAAGGTATAGTTTACTCATAATAAGATGGAGATGCACTCAACCCAACAAAGTTCATCAAAAATGACATTCAATTTATGTTGTTAGTCACTGCTAGAATATTGTAGCTCTACAGGTAAATTTGTTCAAACGTTTTTGCTAGTGCACACAGCAAAATGGCAAATACATCAGGACATTTGGCATAAAATGCACCTGTAAATGTCAACATTCTTAACAAATACTGTCTATTAAATACACTGAAGACAAAGGCCCAATAAAAATGTATTCAGTTGGATTGCAGAAATGAAACTTAAAAGCAGTACTTCCGAATTTTGTAATATAGATAACAATAAACATTGGCAACTTTTTTTAATTAACTTTTAAAACAAACAAAAAAATCAGTCTTCTAGGAATTTAAAAGAAACCTTGAGTGTTTTCATTTCAAATGAACCAAAGACTTCTCCAGTCCTTCAGTTGTAATAGTTTTATGCAATGGAACTGCAAACTATACAGCCTGCTTGTCTGGTCACAGTACCTTTTTTCAAAGTAAAAAAAGTCCTTAGAAAATAAGACACACCACCAGGAAAATGCCCAGTAATTGCTATCTTCTTCTTTGGCAAGAGGCAGAAATTGTATTCACAGCATACAGGTGCTCTCAGCGAGAATCCCTGCTACTCCGGTTTCACTGCATTGCTTGTTATGAAGATGTCCATGTCCCTCCGCAAATAATAATGAACATTCCTTCTTGCTGCAGGCACATTGCCCCAAATCCTTATTCCAGGCACTCTCCCTTCATAAAAGCCAATTTCCTAGAAAACTTTATTTCATACGTTATAAATGAACTTCTTGTTGCAAGCACATTGCCCCAAATCCTTATTCCAGGCACCCTCCCTTCATAAAAGCCAATTTCCTAGAAAACTTTATTTCATATGTTACAATTTACCTGTCATAAGTTGATTGATCTTATTGTCTAATACCATCATTCAACAATAATGTTCACATTTATTACCAGTTATTTATCATTTAATGTTGTTAGGAAAAGAATTGTAATGCTTTTTCAGACTAAATGCCAAGGAAGAGAGAAAACAGACTATAAAAAATGTGTTTTTTCAGCCTCAAAGCAAACGCAGAAATACAAAGTGCAGAGCTCTGAAACTAATCCTGATTTTGTAAGGGGCTACCCTAGTTTATTTGAGACTCTAGTGTCCTTGAAAGCTGAGCATCATTTTAACTATTCTCAGAAGCCATTCCACTGATAAAACTCCTCAGAGATTTGCTATTAGTTCTGAAAGAAATGATAGAGTAAGACTTTGACTAAATGGAGCTGCTAGGACTGATGGTCAAAAATAATTAAAATGAATGGGATAAATTATACGGACTGCAAGATGATGAAGTCTTGATTTGAACTGACTAACAGTAGGGGAAAGCCCGATACAGGCAGAAGAGAAAATAGTTGCTACTATGCCTAATACAAAGTTTTTTTTGTCTGTGTTAGATGCCAACTATAGATTTTAATGAACTGAGCTATATAAAGCAAGCTATTAATTTCCATACCTTCAATACACCCTTGGGCCGTTCAGTATTTCATTAACAACAAAAGTCTTACATTATATCTGATATGACTGAAAGAAATTGTTGCAAATATTACTGGCGAAATATAGTTTGGGTAAAACCAAGCATGATTGTTACATTAGATTAATTAAGCTACTAGACAGAATGGCATCACAAGTTTTGAAAATGAATAAAGGAAAGTGCCGAGCTACTATGTTGTCCTTGAAATACACGGGTCATCTTCTAACTGTTGTAAAAAAGTAAGCAAACTGCCCCCTTAGATCAAGAGGCAATAAATCCAGGCTGAGAATGGATCCAAAGATATAGATAAAATCCACAGATGATATAATTAAGGTACCAGTTTATTGGAAGACACAAGTGCTTTCACATAGCTTCATCAGGTGTAACCCTTCCATCTAAAAACACACCTTTATACATGTATTAATTAGTCACATGACTAAAGTTAGATACAAATTTAAAAAGAAAAAACTCATATTATATATATATATATATATATATATATATATATAAATACATTCATTCATAAAATGCAAGTATGGAATATGTAAATATATACATATAAAAATAGTTACAAAAACTTAACTTAAATAAAGCTTGAATGCCTAAAAAGTACATCTTTTATTTAATGATCTATTACGTAGTAGGAGCTTAATATGAACACATTCATTGAGCAAATATGGAATATATAAATATGTGCTTATAATAATAGTTATAAAAACTTTTAAAAGCACATGCTTGGGCAAGTATGGAATATATAAATATATGTGTATGAAAATAGATATAAAACTTAACTTGAATAAATATAGCTTGAATGCCTAAAAAGTACATCGTCTATTTAATGGTCTATTACATAGTAGGGGCTTGATTGGAACACATTCATTGAGATCATGTCCTAAATTGGATCTCAGTCTGACTATCCATTTAGCTTCTGTTTCCTCAGTTTTGCCCCTCACATCACCTCCTCTATTGTTCTCATAAATCACAGATAGAACTCTGAAGGTAAACTTGTGATTTTCTCCCATAGTGTTAACATGTTTTGCCAAAGCATTAATTCTAGACTTCTTTCTGATATGATATGCCAATCTTCTAACTGTTGTTGGGTAAGAGTCAGGCATTGATAAAATGGGTATCACTGTAAATATGCAAACTCCAATAAACAGTCATTTATGCGATTCTTTTTTATTATACAAAACCTGTCCATACTCTTTCTTCTCATGTCAAGAATAACTGTACCTCATAAAAGGTTAATCTGAATTACAATTTAGACTTGGCAAGAAGTGCAGCTGTCAAAGATATCGGGAACCACAGCAACTGAAGTATATCGATTAGATATTGTCTACAATGTTTTAAGTCAATTCATGCTATGAAGGGCCTGCAGTAATATAGATATAGCAGACCAGATCTACTGCTTATCTCACAAGATCTTTAACAGACACACACATAAGGTATGCATAAATGGTAAATAAATGTTAGATATTTCATGGCCATGTATATGGGAAGCATAATTAAACAGTGAATACAAAGTTCTTTTTATCAGAATAAATAATGGGAGTACATGAAGCATAAATGCAGTCTTAAAATATCATAAAATTTTCCATACCACTATCTTCTGTGCCACAACAAGGCTCAGATCATGCAAAGGGCCAGACATATTATTAATTGGGGACCCAGGTAGATAGGGTCTATATTATATCATCGAATGCTTAAAAAAGCGAACGCTGATTGATCGACCTAATTTAAGCGAAAGCTTATAATCTCGAACTGTCAGATCAGCGATTTTTTTCCCCAGGGAAAAACACATGCACACAATACAAGCACACCAAACAAACAGAAATCCACACAAATACACCTAAAATCTGATACCTAACCCTACACTAAACTATGCACACACCACTAACTACCCACTTACCTTAACCCAAACCCTAACCCTAAGGTCCGTCACTATCGCACACTCACCTCACCCGCTCCCTAACACTAACTCACTTAAATCCGCCCTAACCCTCATGTCCACTCAATCGCACACACACCTAACCAGAGCCCTAACCCTAACTCACCTAAATCACCCTAACACTCACATCCATACAATCGCACACTTACATGAATCCAACCGGTAACTTTCTACCATAACACTGAAAATACTGAAGCAACAGAAATGGACAACCAAATTCTTTCCCTAGGAAAAAATTCGAATTTCTGCTGCTTCGTGAAAATAAGTTTGATCAATCAGCATTCGCTTTTTTAAGCGTTCGAGGATATAATATAGACCAGGTAGATAGCAACCTCTCCTTTGATAATCACATTGCCAAAGTGATTAGAAATTCTTTCTACGTAACCACCTAATCACAAAGGGGTTCACCTCAAGATCAAAAGATATCATTGTGCCCCTCTACTCATCACTCATTTGGCCCATAATAGAGTACAACGCCCCATTTGGTATGTACCTTACTCGACACCTGCAACAGCTGGAAAGACCACAGAAGTACCTCACCAAGAGGATCATGGGCCTCAAAGAGATGCCCTATGCAGCTCGACTAAAGAAACTCCAGCTATACTCGGTTGCTTACCGCCTGCTCAGAGGTGATCTCTGCCTGACGTATAAGGCCATGTCCAACCCAGAATTAATGGACATGCTCCACCTCAAGAAAACCAAATCTCTTAGAGCCACATGCTCTAGTGAATTAAACCTCAGCATAACAATAAACAGGACATGCTGGAGGATTAGATTCCTGTCCCAGAGACTTCCCTCACTCTGGAATAATATCCCAGTCTATATTAGGCAGAGCCCCTCGCTGACTCTCTTCAAGAGAATCTTGACGAGTGGATGGGAAATCGTAAATTTACCCCTGAGATCACTTCAGTGGCCCTGTTAGACAGAGGCCCAGGAAACTAATTTAAAAGGGAGAAGAAAGCCAACACATTCTGGCTAGGCTTATAAATGCCCTTGGGCAGATAGCCTAGTACCTACCTATGAACCTATGAACAATAACCTGCATTGTCTTCATATTTAAACTGCAAATTCTTGTAGGTTCTATGGCCAGTCAAGTACCTATGTACTTACTGCCCACACATATCAGTTAAGTATAAACTGTGACTTAAAAAGCCTGACAGACAGAAAACATTGGGCAAAGACATCAGATATGGTAAACTTTATTTTATTTTATAGCCATACAATGCACCAAACTCCTGAAGGGCTTGCCATATTTAGACAGTAGTGAAAGAAGTGTCTCTAAGAACTAGAACAACATATAAAGTGGTACTTCGCCTGAAAGATCAGAGAGCTGGACTATTCATGGGTTCTACAAACCTCAAACATAGTTTATTGGCAAGAAGTTCTACATCTAATATAAGAACCCCCCCCCAAAAAAAAAAAAGAAAAAAAAGCTCACAGAACCCAGACAGCCATGAACTGTGGCAAAGAACTTTGAGATCTTGCTACAGTTGCTAATAAACTGATAAACTGTAACAAGTATCTCTTTAGCAGAGTTATTAATGCACTAATCTTCTAAAATCACCTATGGCTTCTTAAATGAATGATATTACTCCACAAATAGATGTTTAGTGAAGGGCAGCCTTCCCCTTCACCATGCTATACTTATGCTTCTGGGTTGTCAGTTTTGTCATGTATTCTGTACAACAGGAGGAAAAAAAATGAATATTGTTCTCTTATTTGGACTAAGGAAATAAATATTCAGATCTTATTGTAGGTGGTTGGTAGAGCATTGAGATTGTTTTTATGCAGTGGCCATAACTTGGACATCTTGTTCAATTTAGGGAAAGGGATCTGAAATCAAATAGCAGCTCTCACTTCAGGGAAGTAGAAGTTGGACATTTATTGGGGAGAAGAGCTGAGTGCTCTTTTTGACGCTAGCATTCTGTCCATGCTGCTGTAAGACTGTGCTCTAGCCTGACAAATGATTAATGTAGCTAATGTTGATGGGTACATCAGCCAGCTTTTGCTAGGTTCAAAAAGCATTGTTATAGTTTTTGCTCTGTTAAGAATCTATTTTTTAAACATCCAGACAGATAGGATAAGAGGGCCTCTTTCCAGCTGATGAATAATTGAGAGACCAGTTGGCATAATGATTAAGGTCTTTGCTTCCCATGCACCAGGTACAAGGCTCGATCTTGACATCTGACCAATGCCCGTATGCAGTTTGCATGTTCTCCTTGTGTCTCTGTGGAGTTCCTCCCACCTCCAAAAAACATACCAAGTGTTTGTCTCAAAGTCACCAATGAATGGAGCTGTGAGCAGTAGCACAGACTCTATATGGTCCCTTATAGGAGGAAAAGCTGTACAGAGCAACTGCTTTGGCATCTACTGTGGTGTGCAGTATCCTAAAGATAGGAAACAGATCACACTGCATGTCATCGCAGGGTTAACTATTTGATGGTGTAAAATATGGCTCTAGGTGATTTGGTCATGATGACTAATGTTGCCAAAATGGGCATGGGTAGTTACTGTTGATAAGTGGGTCGAGGACCTGGCCTACTCTGACCTGCACCAGGACCCATGCTAATAGATGGGTGTACATTCCCTTATTGGCCAGTGTGTGCCTGCCATAAAAGCCCAGCAGCCCTGGATCAATAAGCTACTGGCTGGCCGGTGTCTAGTTGCCCGGCCTGGGTTACCTGGGATAGCTCTGTTGAGTGAATGCAGGACAAAAAAATCAACCAACCTGCCAAATATGAAGTTTGAATTGGTACATTCAGTGTAGGTTCACTGACAGGATGCAGCTTGGAAGTGTACAACATGATGACACAGAGAAGGCTGGAAATCCTATGTACCCAAGAGACAAGATGGAAGGGCAGTGCGGTAAAGCCACGGCTTGGGATCCAGAGCCTACTACTCAGAAGGGGGACAAGCTAGAAATGTGGGAATTGTGGTGAAAGAGAAGCTTCAGTAGGCAGTGACAGATATCATCAGAATTAGTGACAGACTCATGGCAATCAGACTCCATTACTCCATTGTACTCTACATTGTACTCCAGTACAATGATGGGGCAGTTTTCATAATCTCAGCCTATGCCCCACAGCAGGGTTGTGATAGTGAGGAAAAGAGTGCATTCAGACAACAGTTGCAGGACCTACTAGATAAAGCAAGGCAACAGGATTTGGGGTTTATAATGGGTGAGTTGAATGAACATATAGACAATAGACAGACAGAACAGGGTATGAGTACTGCCTGAATCCACATGGGTGGGGCAACAGGAATAAAAAAGGAGAGGCCATTTTAGACTTCTGTCTTGCAAATGGTTTGATAGCAGCTAACATTTGGCTCAGAAAGAGAGTCACAAGATCACAAACAACAGCGGCCAGCATGCAACTTAGGTAGACTTCCTGCTAGTAAGGAAAGGACACTAGGATAGAATCCATGATTGCAAAGTCATCCCCAGAAAAACTTTCACCCACAGCATAACCAACTGGTTACCAAAATCAGCTGCAAGAAATGGTCAGAGAAGGTTCTATGGTCAAGACAACAGGCTGAAGACTTGGAAGTTGACTGGAGAGAAAGCACAACAGTTCAAGGAATTACTCAGGGTTCTAGCACCCCAGGAAAAGGAGGAAATAGGTGGAGCTGAAGAAGAATTACAGCCTCTCAAAACAGCATGTGTTAGGGCTACAGAAAAGATATGGGGCCGAGCCAGGCATGGAAATAAGGTACACAAGGAAAGCTGGTGGTGGAATGAAGAAGGTATCAAAAAAAAAAAAGAGTGAAGGAAAAAGTGGGCTAGGAAGGAATACTGGTCAGCTGATAAGCTAAAAAGGAGTTGCAGTAGCAAGAAATAGTGCATTGGAGGCACTCTACCAACGTATGGAAAGTGACTCAGTAGGTGGCACAAAAATATATCAGGTTTCAAGGCAAACACAGAAAGATAAAGAAGATAGTCAGACACCATTCATAAGGGATGCCAGCAACCTGCTGACCGGTCCACCTGACATCAAAGCAGATGAAAGGAGTACTTCCTGCAGCTTCTGAATGAAGAAACCCCCACAGAAGCTGTACTGCCCCAGACACAGCCTACGATGAGAGAAGAAGAGGAGCCCACCGTAGAAGAAGTAAAACAGCACTAAGGAAGATGAAGTTAGGGAAAGCAGCAGGCTCAGATGAGGTCACAGATATGATAAAGATGCTGGGTGGGATAAGGGAGAAATGGCTCCTGAGGATACTCATACCAGTGTGGAGAGAAAGGTGTATCCCAGATGACTGGAGAATAAGCATACTCGTGTCAGTGTACAAGAACAAAGGAGACATCCACAACAGTGGAGAGTACAGAGGCATCAAACTCCTGTCACATTGCATGAAAGTTCTGGAGAGGGTGATTGATAAATGGATATGCAGAGTAGCAGAAAGTAAGATGGGAGATGAGCAGTTCAGATTCAGATCAGGATGCAGCACAACTGACCTGATGTTTGCAGTGAGACAGATAGTTGAGGAGAAGCTGTAGATAAGTTCAACGGGACATTCCTTGACTTGGAGAAAGCATATGACAAGGTCCGAAGAAAGCTGATTAGGGCAGTATTGTGGAAGTTTGAAGTCCCAGAAACATTTTTAGAATTAGTGCAGGCTATGTACAAGGGCCCAATGACTCATGTACAATCAGTGTTCGGCCCTCATAGAGGAATTCCCAGTGAGAGTGGGGTATGCATCACAGTTTAGCTGTGTCCACTACTGTTCATACTGATGATGGATTACATTAACAAATAGGTTTGTGGGGACAGATAAACCAAGCTGCTGTATGCAGACAATGTTGCATTACAGGCAGACTCTGAGCTAGAACTTTAGCAAAGGATATGGGAAAGGAATGCAAAACTGAAGGTACATGGGATGAAACTAAGCACAGATAAGACAGTGGTAATGGCAGCAAATTCAAGAAATCAGAAGAAGCTGAGAACTGAGATAGAAAGTAAGATAGTGGAACAGCTTAATAGCTTCAAGTATCTGGGAGGAGTGGTTGAAGATAAGGAAAGTCTGAATGAAGAGATCAAAACTAGAATCATAGGGGCTGCAAGCAACTGGCATAGAGTATCAGGTGTAGTGTATTACAGAAGAATGCCAAAGAAGCTGAAAAGTAAGGTGTAAAAGATGGTGGTGTGACCAGTACTACTGTATAGTACAGAAACCTGGGCAGAAAGGATGAAGCTAGAGGTGATGGAAATGAAGTGTCTGAGAAAGTTGGTAGGATGTACACTGTGGGATAGATGAAATGAGGGCATAAGAGCAAAAACAAATCATCTCTAGTTGCAGAAAAGACAGGAATTGCCCCTGTAGGATTTACATTAGTGAATGAAAGGATATTTTTGCTAGATCAGGACAATAAATAGAGTGAGATTCCATTCTGTATTGCTACCGAAACCTGAACATCATACTTGCCCGTGGAAATGACAGTCATGGCGTGGGATCTGTCCTGATCAGTACACCATAACACTATGGTACTAAATGGGTGGTATTCCTTTTACACTAAGTGTGGGTTTATAAGAGTCTGAGACATTCTAGGATGATGATTTCTTTGTCATTCTTCTGTAATACACTACAGCCGATACTTCTAAAAGTGTATTAGTTCTAGTTTAAGCACTTGGGCTTTGGGACAGTTATTTTACATTAAGAAGGTGGGGTCTGGACTCTTGTGAGAGGAGAGAGTAGATTCTGCCCTTCTGAGCTGGGACTTTCTGGTTAGAGGCTTATTGTGCCTGCTTATTTGAACTGTTTCTTTCTGAAATTGGTATGCCTTGTTTGCTGTAGCATAGACTAGATTCAGACCTGCTGAATCTAGCTTTGTATAACTTGAGCACTAATCCAGGCCATCTTGTTTTGGAGAAGGTTCCCCTGCAACCTAGTGGCAGGAGTGTGTAGTTAGAACTTGTCTGATCGAAGACTGCTGGAAGGGGGCTCAGATTTTAGCTCTTATTGGTTAATTTGTTTAAATAAGTTTGCTCATTTGCTACTGTTATAAAAAAAAAATACACTTTATGCCTTGCCACTTATTTAGGGTTAAACTATTCCTTGCACCATAAAATCTGCTATTCAAATTTTCCCTTAGAGCTAGTCAGTTGTTTAGTTTCAGCTCTAAAATCTGTTTCTTTGAATGTAGCACTTGTTCAGAACTCGTAAGCACTAAATAAGCTACTAGTTACTACAGCACTCAACTTTCCTCACTTATCTAGAGGAAAACAGTTTTTAGTACTTAATAAATAAGCACCTATCCAGGCATGCCTAAGGCTCAGCTACCACTGTTTTCTCTTGTCTACCTGATAAATCTGGGCATCTTGGAGCAATGCAGCAATTGCCTCATGTACACAGACAACCTTCTCCTTCTAGCACCCGACACTACAACCTGTGAGAGATGCACTTATATAGCCAAACTGGAAGCAAAGCTCTCTTCACCCAAGACTGGACTAGACAGTCAAGAGGAGAAGGTAAACACTTGCACCACACCACACTCATCACATAGTCCCTCATAACCTACAGCACCAAAACACACACACATAGAAACACAAGGCACACAACTACATTCACAGAGGCTCTCAATATAAATATGCCCAAGCAACAGAGCCCTCGAAAGCAGAAACGCATGCAACCTCCACCCTCCAACACAACCCAAATGACACATAGCCCACAAACTCAGTGTGCCACTCAACCACAGCCCATAGGGCATAACAACGTACCCAACACTCTAGTCACAGGTGACTCTATAGTTAGGCAAACTGATGTTCCACTCACCAGTCTAAACAAGGAGAAAGTTACTGTCAGCTTCCTGTCAGGTGCCAGGATCCCCCACATAATGCACACACTCAGGTCACTCCACAACAAGTATAAATATGACTCTGTCATTGTCCATGTTGGTGTGAATGACTTGAGATGTACCTCCCTGGACTACATGAAAAGAAACATAGAGGTGCTCTCCGAACTTGAAGCCTAGGCAGGTATGATCCTAGCCCCGAGTAGCATCCTGCCATCACCAAGAATGGTACCACAGTACAAGGACAAAATTATTGACTTCAACAATTGGCTAAGCTTCTGGTGTTATTCTAAGGGGATCCAGTATCTGTCTGTCTGGGATGACATGATCGACAGACCATGATGCTTTGCCAGAGATGGCCTGCACCTGTCACTCTTGGGATTCTGGATACTGGCTAAGGCTCCTGCCACCCCTATAGTGCCTTTTTTAGGAAAGGTTCAAATGACAAATTCACCACCATAACAAGTAAAAGCAAGCAAAATTTGAAGGTAATGCTACTTAATGCTAAAAGTCTAAACCTCAAAATGCACTCACTCAAGGCACACCTTAAAATGGAGAACATCGACATCTGTGCAGTGTCAAAGACCTGGTTCAAGGCTCCAGACAGCACCCCTGCATTATCAGGCTATAATTCATACCACACCTTTTGGCCAACTAACCTGGACTGAAATATTGAAGGCGGAGGTGTGTCCATATTTATTAAGGATACCCACACCTCCAGGCTAGTTGCTCAGCATAATGCATCCAAGATTATCCAAGTGCAACTAACTCTGGGCAAGAACGGAATCCGAATTGTAGCTTGCTACAGATCCCCCACCATGCCCCAGGATTCCCACTCCTTATTTCTAGATACACTGGAAAATATTAGGGTACAACCCAACACCCTAATAATGGGAGATTTCAACTACCCCACAATTAACTGGGAAAACTACTCATGTACCAACTCTTTTGCTCAATGTTTTCCGGAATTCATACATTCCAACACCTTGGATCAATTTATCCACACCACCACCAGGGGCAGCAATATCCTAGACCTGGTCATTACCAACATGGGTGACCAGTGTTCCACACGAAAGGTCAATTCTTCATTGGTCAGATCCGACCACAAGCTAATCACCCTAGACATCCACATCCCGTCACCACCCCCATTAGGGAAACTACCGTAAAAAATTTCTCCAAAGCCAACTTCACGCATCTTAAGACAGAAGTGGCAAACTTCACAACACCAATGCAGACGGACAATAGAGGTACGACTGCTGAATCCTACACAATTGCACTTTATAAGTACTTACACTAGAACTAAGATGCTATCCTCCAAAAAAAGGAAGCCAATCTGGTGGGTCTCTGCCATAAACAAACTCTACAACAGAAGAAAAAAACTGTTGCAAAAAAAGAGTAAAATCCCGTGATTGGAGGAAGTCCCTGGTCAGCCTCAGTAAGAAGCTGAGATCCCTCATAAAATCCTCCAAAGCTAGTTACGAAAACAAAATTTCCACTGATCCCAAGACAACCACAATGCATTCTTTAGCTAGGTCAAGACTGCCGATGGCAACATTCAGACCTGCTCTGAGTTACAGCACAATGGCACTAAATATACAGAACCAACTGATATTGCCAACATACTGGCAGATAGGTTCAGTGCTAACTTTACCCCCTCTCACCCCTAAAGGGCCCATCTCTATACCGGAAGAATGCAAAGCTCCTGTAATCACGGCTGCACAGGTAAAAAACACACTCTCCAAAGCCAATAACATAGCATCCGTGGGACCTGATAACATCCCAGGCTGCGTTCTACACAAACTACAGAGCGAACTGGCACCCCACCTAAGCACCATGTTCATAGCCTCACCTCGGGTTTTGTGCCCACTGAATGGTGCACAGCAATGGTTATCCCACTCCACAAAGGGGGAGCCACCACAGACCCCTGGAACTGCCGCCCCATTAGCCTGACGAGCCTGGTCTGCAAGGCCATGGAACATATCATCAAGGAACTTATAAACAAAGACATTGGTAATCTCCAAACTCTGGTCCCCACCCAGTTTGGGTTTGAAAAAGGCAGATCATATCTCCTAAACCTGACAGATTACTTTGAAGCAGTCACCAAAGTCGTACATGAGGGTAAGGTGCTTCACACAGCCTATCTAGATCTTGCCAAGGCTTTCGACACCATCCACCCACTCTGGAATTATAAACTCACTAAGCTAGGTATAAGTCCCTACGTCACAAGATGGGTTGCCAACTGGCTCACTGACAGAATCCACACTGTGAAAGTAGCATACTTCAAATCTGACTTCAGACCAGTGACAAGTGGAGTACCACAGGGTGCAGTCCTGGGTCCTCTCCTGTTTGGTATCTACTTCTCTGAAATACAGGCTAACACAGATAATCTTTGGCTAACAAAGTTCGCAGATGACTGCAAACTAGGAGCCATAACTGAAAACCCTAATGATGTGGACATCCTACAAAAGGGCCTCACTGAGACAGATGCCTGGTATCAAAGCCATGACCTCAAGCTCAATGCCAAAAAGTGGATTGTCATCCCCTTTGGTAAAAACTCTGTACCCATGAACTACCACATAGACAGTAGTAAACTTAACACAAAAAGTGTGATAAGAGACCTTGGGACACAGGTGGACAGTAGTCTCTCCTTTGATGATCTCACCACCACAGTAGTCAGGAAATCCTTCTATGTGACACACCTCATCACCAAAGGTTTCTCATCCAGGAAAAAAGAGGTCATTGTTTCCCTCTACTCATCATTCATTAGACCCATTATAAAGTACAATGCCCCTTTTGGTATGTACCTCACAAGACATCTACAACAACTGGAAAGACTGCAGAAATACCTCACAGAGGATTACTGGTGGCAAACAGATGCAGTATGCAGACCATCTCAAAAATCTCCAGCTTTACTCTGTTGCATATTGCCTACTCAGAGGTGATCTCTGCCTAACATACAAAGCTATGTCAAACCCAGAGCTGTTGGACATGCTCTACTTAAAGAAATCCCAATCCCTCAGAGCTACACGCTCTAGGGACCTAAACCTTGTCACCACAATAAACAAAACATGTTGGAGAGACAGATTCCTGTCCAAGAGACTTCCCATACCCTCGAACAAACTATCTTTATCAAACAAAGCTCCTCATTAGTACTCTTCAAGAAAAATCTTGATGATTTGATGGGAAATAGGAAATTTACCCTAGGGATCACTTCTGTGGCTCTGCTCGACAGTGGCACAGGAAAATAATTTTCTTGGGTGGCAAAAGCCAGGGTACCTTTTTGAATAGACTTATATAGGCCCGAGGGCCAATAGCCTAGTACCTACCTATGAACCTATTATCTTTTTATGCAATAGTGCAATCATACAACCATATAACTATGTATGACCAGACTGATGTTGGGCGGTGCAGTGGTGTAGCAATTAGCATTGTCTGCTCACAGCAACAGGTACTCCAGTTCGATTCTTGGCTAGGTTGCCTTTTGTGTGGAGTCTGCATGACCTCCCTGCATTCATGTTGGTTTGCTTCAGGTGCTTCAGTTTCCTCCCACATTCCAAAGACATGTAGTAGATGGATTGGACAGACTAAACTGGTTCTAGGTGTAATTGTGTGTATGCAAGTGTGTGTGGTGCACCTTCTAAGGTGAGCTGGGCCTGTAAAACCCATAACTGCTACACAAACGCATGGTAAAAGGTGCTTATTGCCCAATGTACCACATGGTGCACAAATGGGAAAGAGAGAGAGACAATGGTGTGATCATACATAATTATATGGTTGTCTCACCAAGTTTGGTCAAAGCTGCTATGCAACACACCTCAAGCAGTGTGGTAGCTTTGGGACTGCAGGCAGAGGCTGCCCACATCACCAAAGCTGCTGCACAGGTGAATCTGGACATATGTACGGGAGCTTGCTACTCCAGGCATTTCTGATTTACTGTCTGTAGTTGTAAGTCCTTCGTAGAACCGTAATTGTTACTTTGCTGACAAAACACATTGACCTTCAATGGACTACTCCATCTCTGCAGGGGTGTACAATAGCAGACTTCACTAATGTACAGCTCTAATCTATTTTGATGTACCATGCCAATTTCTGCTTTTGAAATTTGGTGTAGGGTTCTGGCAGTCTCCACTGGTTTACCCTGAATGAGGACATACAGTGCCTTCAGTTTTAGACCATGGAGTGACTGCTTTGCATAGTGTGTTACTTTATGCTCCAGTCCTTTTGGAATCTAGGCTGAAATGTACAATGGTTTGTGATTTTATGATGTTTGTCTAAATATTTAAGAATATAATCATGCATGCATGTGTGTATAGCTAGATATTGGAGCCCTGAATATAGCTGAACATCAGTTGGGTTGACCTCTGTTTAATAGAGAAAATTTGACCAACTAAACAGATGGTTGACAGATGTGCAAGATCACATGATTCTCAGAACTGGGGAATATGCCCTTTCACCAATAATGTGTGATCTTGGAGTTGGTATATATATTTGGCAGAAGTTAGGGGGTGGACCTGCCCACCTGCAAAAAAAAAACAATAGTTTTCTATATTTTATTTATTTATTTATTTATGTTATGTATTTATTATTTTTTGATGTTTGCCTGCATCAAGATTGTGGCTCAACAGATACAAAGTAGAGTATTGATGTTTGGGTCTTTCAATCTTTTTCAGTATACTAATATATATTAGTCTCACCCTCTCTTCCTCTGTAATACATATATATATATATATATATATATATATATATATATATATATATACATGCATACATACACACATACATATACACATATACACATACACACACACACACATATATATATATATATATATATATACACAAACACACACACACACATATATATAGAGAGAGAGGGAGAGGTTTGTAATCATAATCATGAAAATCATATTCTTAAGACCATACTATTGAAAGACCAAAATGCTCCCATTTATTGTGTCTAAACATCTCAGATACCAAATCCCATACTACTGTGGACTCAGGTACAAGTACTAACATGGGTCATGCAGGAGGACAGGTTCCTGACCCAGAGACTCCCCAGACTCTGGAATAGATTGCCCATACATGTCAAGCAGAGTGCCTCTTTGGACCTCTTCAAGAGGAACCTTGACGATTGGATGGGAGAAAGGAAATTCACCCCGGGGATCACATCAGTCGCCCTGCTAGACAGGGGTCCAGGAAAGTAAATAATGTGGGAAGAAATAGCCAGGGAATTGTTATGACTAGGCTTGTATAGGCCCTAGGGCTGATAGCCTAGTACCAACCTATGAACCTATGAACCTATGAACAAGCCCAGGACTTCAATATTGTGATATTTAGCATTCACCTTTCAAGAGGATTTGACGTTGCTGACCACACTATTCTAATATACCATCTCAGCGAGATTGGAATACGTATAGATACTCTGCCCTGGTTGCAAATCGACCTCTTCAATCATCATTTCAAAGTAAAATATGATTTATCCACATTGCCTTATAAACCACTCATAAATGGAATGCCTTAAGATTCCATTTTGGCTTGTTTTCTTTTCTCCATCAACATTAATAAACATCCAGTGGATCTACATCCGTGTAATACTACATCCTGACGGCACTGTCCTATACTGCACCAATCTCTCTGTCAATCTCTATTTCAGCAAGAATTGTATTCAGATTTCTTATTACTAACTCACTCAATTGATGATATTAAAAACAAAAAAAAAAAAGTACAGCTGAATACCACCAAACAAAAACAATGATTTTTGGAACAGCTGAAAAGGTCAGTAAAAACTACTATCTTCAGATTTTGACCACCTATAAAAACCTTGAAATACCTGGGGATTTGTTTAGATTCCACTCCACAAGTCCCATCTTAAATGGAAGACAGTTAACTTAACTTTTGTTCTGTGCTAAGATAATCTCAACACTCCTTTGAAGATCGTTAAGAACTGTGACAGGAAAAGGCATCTTACTAACTTAAATAGAATGTGCTCTAATTTATAGCAGAAACCACCAGAAAGAATGCCATCACATTTAAGACCCTTTCAAACTCTGTGTCTCTGCAAATGTAACACTTTACATATAGAAATGAAAATGATTGTAAAACTTTGCAAACAGCACAATGGCTACCTGTCCAACAACTAGTTGGCCACCATTCGCAACTATACAAACTTTTCAAAGAAGAGACCTTCTCCCATCATCCAGCAATAC